>NC_133617.1:95322952-95399447 GCF_048593235.1 Sminthopsis crassicaudata
CTTCAGACTTTAATAATGTTCTCAGCTTGATCTGGCAAAGAATAATGAACCATTCAATCGTATTCAAGACACTAATTAAAAAGACGAAGTTTTGTTTGCCTGGGCTGGGCTGATGGCTTAATTGTAGAGAAGTAGAGACTCTGCTTAGAAACAAAACTCATTCTTTTGACTTTAAATAATGGGACTTTGACGCACATGGGACAGATCTGCCTCTGTAAATTGGGACTAGGCTAGGGAAGTGATTGTTTGGGAACAGCAAAGACTTAGGAACCAGGTCATGGTCTTAGCTTTTTCACTAAGCAGATGAGTAATATTGATCAAGTCATTTTTAGAAAATAGGAATAATATTTGTCCTAATTATCCTAGGTCTATTATTGCAATATCAATTTTACTACATACAAAGGAAGAATAACATCTTCCTAGAGAAGATAAGATGGAGATGGGGTACTACTTTGTATTGAAATAAAAATTTTCATAGTAGCATTAACAATCAATCTGCCGTCTATATTTCCAGAAATATTACATATTACTCCTTCTCCAAACAAGCAAACTGAATTTCAGCCAGACTGGCTTATCTGCTGGCCCTTACATGCAAATATTATAAAATCTCTATGGAATACACTCTCTCCTTATTTTAACTTTGTCTTGTAGCATCATACCTTCCTTCCTTCAAGAACAATCTGTCATTTCCTATGGGAAACCTTTCTGTTTCTCCCTTATTGTTATTTTCTTTCCTTGCTCCTCAAATTATCCTTAAATACATACATACATACATACATTCATAATACATATATATATATAGTTATACATGATTTTCCTTATTAAAAAAAAAAGTAAGTTCCTTGAGGGTAAGGTATGTTTTTGTTTGTTTGTTTTGTGTTCTCTTTGTATTCTAAATACCTATCAAAGTGAGCTGTTCTTAAGGACATATTAAAGAAAAATCTAGATGATGACTTGTTAATTATAAAAGAAATTCATTCCTGTGATGGATGGATGATGAACTATATGACCTCTAAGGATTATTCCAGATTTCAGTACTGTGACTATGTGAAATATGATTATAGGTAAGAAAATACTTTGAAAAGTTACAGTGCTTTGTAGTTGTTCATTTGATTTTTTTTCAGTCATATCAGACCCTTGTGACCCCATTTGGGGTTTTCTTAGCAAAAATACTAGAATGGTTTGCTATTTCCTTCTTCAATTACTTTTGTAGCTGAGAAAACTCAGACACACAGAGTGAAGTGACTTGTCAGGGTCACACAGCTAGTAAGTGCTTCAGATCAGATTTGAACTCAGGAAGATGAGTTTTCCTGACTCCAGACCATATGTTCTATTTATTGCTTCAACTAGATACCCCATGCAAAAACTAAATATTTGCTAAGTGTCTACTATTTGTGAATCACTATGCTAAGTAGAAGGATAAAAAAGGCAAAAATAATGTAGATGTCTTTGTCCTCAAGTAACTCACACTCTTAAGAAAATTATATTTTTGCAAGCAATTTTTTTCCCTGAGGCTGGGGTTAAGTGACTTGCCCAGGGTCACACAGCTAGGAAGTGTTAAGTGTCTGAGGCCAGATTTGAACTCTGGTCCTCCTGGATTCAAGGCTGGTGCTCTATCCACTGCAACACCTAGCTGCCCTGCAAGCTATTATTTTAAATATTTTCATACATTGAGACAAGTTTATTGAGTAATCAATTTTCTGTCTGTATCAATAAATCAGGAATAAATAACAATGATCTTCCTAAAATTGAAAGACCCGACCCAGTCTCCAATAGATAATTAAATAGCTAATGTTGCATCAGAGAATAAAAATGTCACTTGTAGAAAAAGACATTCAATGTTATTCTCTTTTCCTCTTCCATACATTTTAAAGCCATCTTTGATATTTAGGGTATATCAGTGCGGCAAAAATTACAAGAAATAGAAGTTCAACTGTATGTGCTGTGCAAACTTATTTTGCTTTAGTCCAAAGTTGTCTTTTGTCTTAATATATGGCTTGTGATTAATGATGAATCTATTGGATAAAAATGAGAAAAGTATATTGTATGCACCGGAAACAATTTCTTCCTAAACTATTAAAATAAGTTACTGACACTGAAAAATGGGAACTGGATGGAGGAAATGATATTGAAACTGATTATAACCATTTCACCAAGAACAGAAGAAAAATAAAGTAACTCATTACTGTGAATAATGGTCCAAAATAGAACTGAAAGCTATCTTAGTCAGCAGACATTTGACATGTCTACCAATGATAGAAATAGAGTAGTCAAGGCAGGTTAAAATGGAAACTTGTGTGCAAAATATTATGAAGAAAGATGGTAGAAATTATAGAGATATGGAACAGTTAAAAAACACAGAATACATGGTAATATTTTTAACTCTATAAAAGGTAACATAATAAAAAGTTAGATTTGTGACCTTGGACAAATCAGCTCAAATTATACTTACTATAAATTGAGTAAATAATATTACTCCCCGGGTTGTTGTAGGAATAAAGTGGAATTCTCTCTCTCTCTCTCTCTCCCTCTCTCTCTCTCTCTCTCTCTCTCTCTCTCTCTCTCTCTCTCTCTCTCTCTCTCTCTCTCTCCTTATCTATATTTCTCTGTCTCTCTGCCTATCTCTGTCTCTGTCTTCCCCCTTTTTCTTTCTATCTCTGTTTCTGTCTTCTTCCCTCTTTCTTCCTGTTTTTGTCTATTTATATGTATGTTTGTATAATATATATCATTGTAACCTTTAAAGCATTATTTTCTAGCTATTATTACACAATACCTTTGTATTTTTTAATTCAAATAATTATTTATCTCTGCTTTCTATAATCACTGATCAGACCAAGTATCATGCATGGAAAATAACATGGGATCACACATTAAGCATCCAAGTTTAAACCTGGTTTTGTTACTTAGTATATGTGACTTTGAGAGTGACATTTAACTTCTCTGGGATTCAGTTTTCTCATCTGTAAAATGAGGATCTTGAAGTAAATGACCTCTTCTATACTTTTTAACTCACAATATATGACTTCATACTCTTTAAAATGTAAGTCAGTAGAATTACAATGATTTATTTTCATTTTGGAAGTAAATGACTCAGAGAAAACTAAATTTAAAATCGGAATACGTAGGTTTGAAATCTGGTGCTACTATTTACTATCTATGAAAACTTGACCTAGTCACTTCATCTCTCTATTCTTCAATTTCCTCATCTATAAAATGAGGGGCTTAAACTAGAAAATCTCCAAAGTAATTTCCAGTTCTAACAATCTCTATCACCTTTTGACAGTAATCTATGTGTTTGTTTTAGCAATGTCACAAAGGTAAGTCAACCAATAATGTAAGGGATCTAGGAAAAATCCTACATTTCTAAGATTTGCTTTTTGGCAGAAGGGTTAAGCCAGATTGAGAATAACAAAGGGGTCTCAAATCCTATGGTGACTTAGGGGATATCTACTCCAAGCATGGAAAGACTTCACCTGATGAGAATGATAGTAACAGCTGATATGGTTATAGCATATTAAGGTTCATAAATCATTTTACATATATTATATTACTTGATTCTGAATAATATCTCTGTGAGATAGATACCATTAGCACTATTTTTCCCCTTTAAGAAAAAAAGAGATGGAATTTTAAATACTTGTTCATTATCACAAGTTAGTTAAGTGATTAAATTAGAATAAAAACACAGGGCTAATCCAAATGAAGAGACAGGGCTCTTTCCATTAAATAATAATAGATCCCAAGAAAAATGCGCACTAATTGTTCAAGTAATTGCTAATTGATTACTACTAATGGATTATTATTCTCATAATTATTCTCAAAATAATCATTATTGGTGATCATTTGGCAAGTAAACAATTAATTAAAGCACTATTTATATACATCTGTTATCTGAAGTTGTATGTTAGATATCAGAAGAAATACAAATTTTAAATAAGAAGCATGATTCCAATTTCCCCAATTAATAAATGGCCAAAGGATATGAACAGATAATTTTCAAATGACAAAATTAAAGCCATCTATACTTATATGAAAAAAAAATACTCTCAATACTATTGATTAAAGAAATGCAAATCAAGACAACTCTGAGATGCCAACTCACACCTCTCAGATTAGCTAAAATGACAGGAAAAGATAATGATATGTTGGAGGGAATGCAGGAAAACTGGGACACTATTGCATTGTTGGTGGAGTTGTAAAATGATCCAACTATTCTTGAGAGTAATTTGGAACTATGATCAAAGAGGCTATAAAACTGTGCATACCCTTTGACATAGCAATGCTATTACTGGGTCTGTATCCCAAGGAAATCATAAAGAAGGGAAAAAGGACCATATGTGCAAAAAATGTTTGTACAAACTCTTTTTGTGGTAATAAAGAATTGGAAAATGAGTGAATGCCCATCAATTGAAGAGTGGGTGAACAAATTGTGGTATATGAAGGTAATGGAATATTGTTATTCTATAAAAATGATGAACAAGATGATTTTAGCAAGGCCTGGAAAAATTTACATGAATTGATGCTGAGTGAAACAAGAAGAACCAGGAATACATTGTATACAATAACAACAAGAATGTGCAATGATCAACTATGAAAGACTTGGTTCTTCTCAATTTTTCAGTAATCCAAAGCAATCTCAACAGACCTTGGACAGAAAATTCCATCTGTATCCAGAAAAAGACTAAGACTAAATGTAAATCAATACATGCTATATATTAATTTCTTTTGTTGTTGTTATTTTTTAATCTCTTCCAAGATTTTTCCCTTTTGCTCTGATTTTTCTCTTCCAACATAATTCATAAAACATTGTATATTAAAAATGAATTAAAAAAGAAACAAGGTTCCTGCATCCATGAAGAGTATGTTCTAATTAAGGCATATATAACATATCCATAAATATCTAGAATATAAAATAATAGTCTGGGCAAACATATGGTACCATAAATGTATGAATGAGAGATATGAAGTCATTCAATTTAACCAAAATTTAGTATATATGAAGAAAAAAATAAGGAAAAAATTATAAAGTAATATGTAATCAGATTTTGTACAGTCTAAAATACTAGGGTAACAATTTTGAACTCTACTTGGTAAATAATAGGGAAGCAATAAAGGTTTTAAGTAGAAGATAATGAAAAGATGATTGTTGTAAATATTTTATTATAGAAAGTAGTGATATGAAAGCATGAATTAAGGTGATGTCAGTGGAAACATATAAAAGGGTTTGGAAACAGAAGTAATAGAAATGGAAAACTGACAACTTGGAAATGATATAAAAGTTGAGGAAGAAGAAAGGAAGGATTGCATATATTAGCAAGGTCTTGATTACAAAAATAGAGAAATGGCAGAAATAATGGTGCTGAAAGGAAGAGTAGGATGAAAAGGAACGATATGCTTGGTTTTAAGCTTCCTGAGAGTGCAACATTCAGGAAGATCTGGGAGTCTAGGGAATTACCATGAAAGAGAGGATAGGGAAGAAAAATAATCAAAGAGATAACCATGGAAAATACAAATTAATGCTTCAAGAAGATAAAGGGAAGCCAGTAAAGAGAGGGGATGATTGGCTAAAGAGATAGAAGAAGGAGAAGGTGATGTTTGTAAGACGGGAAATAAAGGCGATAATCATAATGTCAAAAGAATATATAAGCCGAAGATGATCAAGTCTGGAGAAAAACAAAACAAAACAAAACAAAACAAAACAAAAAAACATTGGATTTCTTGTTTCAAGGTGTCAGTAACTTTAGAGAGAATTGTTTTATAAGTTCCAGAAAAGAAAATCAGACTTCAAGGAGTTAAAAACAGAAAAAGTGACAAGCAAGTGAACATGTCAGGGGTAGTAAATTTTTTGGTATGAAGTTTGTATAAAGAGGAAGAGAAAGCATGATAGCCAACTTTGTGCTTATCATTATAAAAGTAAAACAGGTTCCATTTGTGAGGAGACTGTGGAAATAATAATAGCAACAAAATTGTACACTATTTCAAAGTCCAATTCTTTTTATATAACAAAATAACTGTTTGGACATGTATACATATATTGTATTTAATTTATACTTTAACATATGTAACGTATATTGGTCAACCTGTCATCTTGGGTGGGGGAAGGAGGGGAAAAATTGGAACAAAAGGCTTGGCAATTGTCAATGCTGTAAAATTACCCATGCATATATCTGTAAATAAAAAGCTATAATAATAAAAAAAAGGAAAAAAAAAGGACTTATTTCTTTAGTATGATTTTGTACCTCTTTTTCCATTTGACCAATTCTATTTTTAAGGAGTTATATTACTTCAGTATTTTTTGTGCTTCTTTTACCAAACTATTAATTCTCTTTTCATAATTTTTTTTTTGCTTTAATTTCTTTTCCTTATTTTCCTTTTACCAGTCTTATATGTTTAAAACTTTTTTTTGTCTTTTTTCCTCCTTCTTTGACTCTTCTAGAAATTCTTGTTGGGCATTTATTAAATTTGAATTTTTGTTTGAGACTTTGTAGATATTTATTTATTTATTATTTATTTTTTTCTTAGTTTGGATAAAACCCATATTTAGTAGGTTTGGATGATCAGGTTATTTTTTTGTTATTTGTTCATTTTTTCTAGCCTATTTCTTGACTTTGAACTTTATATAAGAGTCAAACTCTGCTAATCTCTAAATAGAGCCTCATTCCCCAAGCTTCAAACTTTTTTCATCCTGCTGTTTTTAGTGGCCTGTATGTTTTTGTTGTTTCCAAAGTGATATGATCCAGGGAGAGGTTTGGTCATTGGTCTCTGACTGGTTCTCTAGCCAGGTAGAATTCATCCTCTTTTATAGCCACAACTCTTCTTCTCTCTGAAACTGCAATCTACACATAGGAAAATCTTCTGTTATTGTATAACTACAACTACTGCCTTTCCTTTCAGCCCTGAAACTGTGATTGAATAAAGGGCAATGGAGTTGTGAAATGATTCCTGATCCTGTCTGTAGTCAGTGCTAGCACAAAGGACCTCTTTAATCTTTTTTACTGACCAGGTATTTAATCCCTCTACTCTCTCTGGGTGGTGAGAGCTCCTGGCAAGCTGCTCTGGACTCAAAGCCTCTCAATGCTTTGCTACTATGCTGAGCACCTGGCCAGTTTCTATCCTGGGTCCCAGATCTCTCCTTCTGCCCTTTTAAGTTATCCTGGGTTGGAAAAATGTCTCACTCTGATTGTTTTGTTATGTTAATTTAGAGTTCAATTTGATTTGTTAGGAATATTGGCTACTATGCTTCCTTTATTCCACCATCCCACCATTTTGGCTTTGCCTCAGTGAAGCTTAATTTAAAGCAGGCCTTGCTTTGCTATGCAATTTTAGTATCCTCAGCTGCTTTTTTTATCCATAATTTAAAAGCCTTTGCCAAAATCCTAATAGAAATGAAAGCTGTTCTCAGCTGTTGGTTATGGAAAGACATTAAATAGAAATAAATGCATATTGGAAATCTACTTATCCTTCACACCTCTTCCTGCTTGTTCTAGCCCCATCACCATATTGAAGACCGTTCACCCATCTTGCAACTATCTTGTTTTGATGCTTTCTATCTCCATATGACAACCATTTATTAAAAATCTACTATGTCCCAGATGCTATGCTAAGTGCTGGGTATACAAAGAAAAACAAAAAACAAACAAACAAAAAAAACACAAACCACAATCCTTGCTACTAATTAACTCATCATGGGAAGATGCCATGTAAACAACTGTCTATAATATATAGAATATATAGGGATCTATCTATCTATCTATCTATCTATGATAAAATTCCAGATGTCAGTGATGGTTCATGAAAACAGAGATAGGAGATGGAGTATCTCAGGGGAGGAACAGCAAAAAAGTTCAGAATCATTGTCTCTCAGAGTATATAAAGCAGAGTAAGATGTAATAACACGAGAACATAAGAAGGATCCTAGTATAAAGGTTTTAAGAGGCAAATGGAAGATTTATACCTTTATATCTGGATAGATAACAGCCGCTGATGTTTGTTGAAAGGGAGACAGAGGTGTCATGGTTAGATCTGCATTTTAGAAAGAACAACTGACAGTTGCATAAAGGATGGACTAGAATAAAGTTGTGACATTGTAACCAATCAGCAGCCTGTTATAATAGCACATGAATGAAGAACAGAAAGTTTGTATCAGTTTGGTAACAGTATAAGAGGAGAGAAGGCAGAATATAAAATAAAAGTTAAAAAGGATTGAGGCACAAGTCCACATTTATTTTTAGTTCTTTCCACATATGGTTTCTCATTTCTTCAAAGCACTTTCTGCTGACCTATTACACAAGTCCCTCACATGCTTTAATGCTATGGCTTAGACATTAGTGGGTTTGGCCTGTGGTTCTTTGATGTTTTATTTTTACATGAAAGTAGCATTGGCTAACTGGTATCTCTGCCCATACCAATGAGTATGGCCTTGTCGTGATAACTTGCTAAGATTATAAAACTAAAAGAATTTACTAAGCAGGCCAAAGTATGATAGAATAAAAATATCCATATAGAATACATCTAGTCTAGAGGTTCTTGTAGACTTAAGTCTACAATCCTCTAAAGGTTCCATGCATAGATTTTGAAGTGTTTATTAATGGATGGAAAAAATGGCATCTTTTAAATATAATTTATTTCCCATGTAATTGTATGTATTTTGCTCAATGTCTTTTAAATGTTATTCTGGGCCCATAATTTTTAGCATTCTTTCAAAGGGGTCCATAAGATTAAAAAAAAAAAGCTTAAATACCTGCGATTTAGTCTTATTATGAATTGAAGGCTAAATTTCCTTCACAGTATAACAATAAATGGCTGATTGTTTTTTCTTAAAGAGTTCCATTATGAAGTAATCATTATGTGCAGTGTTTGGCCATTTTAATTGCTGGACACTTCCAATTCAGAACTTTCTTTTCTTTCATATTTGGATCTAAAATTTGTCTTCCCATAACTTGCTCCCATGATTGGGACTTTCACCTTGATTATCAGAGAAATAGGGAGTAGTTACAAAAAGACAAAGTGGTACTATCCACGGGGAAACTTTGTGCCAATTAGAGTTATACAAAAATGGAATGAACTATTTCAAAAATAGGCAGAATCCCTAGCACCAAAGATCTTTAAAAGAAGACTGACCACTGGTTAAGACCATGATGGACATGATTCAGGTTTGGGTTATAGTAGATCTCAAAGATCCCTTGCAGTTCTGAGACTGTGACTTAGGAAGGGGGGAAAATGATTGCCCTATACAGGCAATGGAGAGATATATTTCTTAAGAAGGATATATGTTTATTGAACTATTGTCCATCTAATCCCTATCCGCAACTCTTCAGTTTTCAGTTGGAATAAGTAGCAATAACTTATATAAAGTTAATGTCAATTATCACAGTAATTACAAAACATTAGTCCTTTTTAAATGATAATTGATGATAATTGCCTCCTGGTTTAATTGGTTTATAAACAGAATTGACTGTTGTCAATAGAAATCTAAACATTTCCTCAGAATGAAAAGAAAACAATAGCAAAGAAAAAAAATATTTCAAAGTCATTTGTGGGCTGATCACGAATAAATAAATCTAGCCAACATGCCCACACATCTTTACAGGATACTGGGGAAGGCTGGCAGCACTAAGCCCTAGACTCCCCATGTGCTAGCAAGGATTACAGAGGGAGCAAGAGCACCAGGAAGGATGGTATGAATGCCAGGAATCCTCTCAAATCTCTATTGGAACTAAGTCTATTACCACAAATGTGCCAACTTGCTTCACAGCTTAAATGGTTGCCAATTTGCAGGATACATAGTTAGCTGCCTAAAAATTCAGGGAATGATGTGAGAATGCCTGTCACCAGCTGTCAGGAAACACACTATTACCCATGCACCATGGCAAAGCCAGCCCAAGACAAAATGATAAAACAGATAACAAATGTTCTCAGGGGCTTGAATCCTCTTGCCATTGGTTGTCAGTCCTAACATACTAGGTTGGTAAAGGGAGAACAGTCTATGCCTTAAGAGACTAAGTGGAAAGAAAAAAAAAAAAAGATGTTTATCTTGGAATTAGAAAAAAGAGAAAAAACTTTTGAGGTTACAATAATGGATTTTGAATATCTGAAGCATTCTCTCTGGAAAGAGTATAAATTTATACTTCTAGAAGATAATAGTAACAGAAATAAGCAAAAATTGCAAAGGCAACATTGGCTTAATTTATTAATTAGAATTATCTGTTATATAATGGACTATCTTGGGAATTAGAGATTCCCCACTATTTGAAGAATTTTCACAAAATTTGGACAAACACTTGATGAAGATGCCATGAAATGATTCTAATTTACATATAAATTAGGCTTTAGAGCTTCTGAGCTTACTTCAACTTTCAGGTTTTGAAATTGTATAATCCTTACATATCTTTAACTTCTGACATCCATTTCTCAAAGTTCTCTCATAAAACATAGAATGCTAAAAATAGCCTAGTCATGATAGGAACTTGAGACTCTTGGTGATGATTTCAGCAAAGTCATACAACTATTTACACTTCCAGAATTGGAAACCAATTTCATTCTGCACTTCACTTATGCAATTTCTGTGCCAGACTGGATTGTCTCTGCCTTTTTAGAATCTTTTTGAAAAATATTAAATATTAAAATATTTTAAATCTCAAATATTTAAAATATTTTCAATGCCAGGAAGATTGTTTATCTATTTACATTTGGCTACCAAAGTGAAAGCCAAAAGTTAGTGATTAGGCAGGTATATGGGAAAAACACCTGACAAGTATCCATGTGGTGTGAAGGATTCCTTATTGGCTAAAAGGGAGCCTGGAATAATAAACTGATCCATGGGCTCATGGGGAAATCCTAAATCAATATGGAATTGTTCTTAAGGAAACTGTTAAGCAATACTAACAGAAGAAATATGCTTCTGTTGTGGAGAAAAAATAAATCTAGAACACTATAGTTATACAGCTTAGCTCAAGCACTAGCTGTGGCTGGATAATTTTCTTTTGTATACATTTAATAAAATGAAATCATTCCATATATTTTTTCTGAATTATCCTTAGGAATAAATCATATTGAATATATTCTTGACAGCCAGAATATATGAAAGAAGAGATAAGATGGGGAAGAAAGAGCTGAGGTCAGCTTTGGATATTTAGTTGTAGTGACAAGCAAGGAACATGGCGTTTAATAGTTTCAAGGGTGAAAAAAAAAAAACTAGGAAGAAAATAAGAAAGTTGATGCCTCTGGGTTGGGGTGAAATTACCAGTCAAACTTGTATAGAAGAGTGAAAGAAAAAGGTTCTTGGATCATAGTATAAGAGATACTTCCCAAGGAAGTGAAATACTTAAGAAGTTAACCAGACATAACAAAGCCTGGGGTCTAAACAAATCTTTTTATAACCTCACCTGCTTCATCAGCAGTCTGTTTCATACTTTTCCTAATCCTGCCTTCTTATCTGGTTATTCCTCTTCTTAGAATCCTTGCTGTTAACAGACTTTAAAATAATAAGGTAATTTAATTGGTTTAGATATTGGTATAAGGTACCAATAGCTATTAAAATGCAAATGATATCCAGGAAGTTTGGATAATTATTTAGTAGTTTAGCCTCAAGTGAGATTCTATATGCTAATTGTGGTGGGTGTCAGGATCTCTTAACATCTTACTGCAAGGAGAATGTGTTCTCTGGAATAGACACACTTGAGAGCATATTGAAGGTTTTTAGTCAAGAGTGTAATTATCACTGACTTTACAATACACCATCACTGTCTGATACTACTGATAACTGCTGTTCTTTAAGACCTTTGGCAGCCTGCATTGTAACCTATTATACCTGACTTTCTCCAGGGAAATACATTATACAGGGGAGGACATACAGGAAAAGAAATTTAAGAAGTCAGACTCCCCACAGATGTACAATGTTAACACACAGAGGTGTTTTTGGGCTCTGTTGCTCTCCTTTTTTGTCCAAGCAATCAAGTCTGCAGTATTAGGCTAAGTATAGAAAATGCCAAAATAAGACTAAGAAAAAAAAAAATTGACTATCAGGAGAATAATTTATAATAACATAGTAAAGACAAATTACTCTGAAATACTTTAATCAATATAATGACCATTTCTGATTATGGGGGATTGTTGCTCATTTCCTGATAGAGAGGCGATGGATAAAAGATACAAAATGACAGGTTTTTGGACATGGCCAATTGAGAAATTTGTTTTGCTCTATTATAAGTTTGTATACTTGGGAATTTTTTCTTTTCTTTTTCTCCCTTTAGAGAGGGGAAAAGAAGAGAGAAAAATAAACATTTTAAATTATTAAAATAAAATTAATAAGCATAAATTGATTACAATAGTCCCAAGGTGGGGGATAAGGGAGTGTCAACATTGAATTAACCTTGTAAGGGTGATTACCTTCAGCCCTTGTCCTCTTAACACACAAATTGATTATTCATTTTTCTAAACTGGCAACAATGGCTTTTTTTTCAACAGACAAGGCTAGAAGACACATTAATGAAAAGACCCCAGAATAAAGTTAAAAGATGTAATGAGGTCACATGAAGTAATATGTCCAATTGTCTAGTTCATGGTCAAAGTCAGGATTCAGAGCAGATAAAGCTAAGGCCCAAAATCATGATGTAGTGGAAAACAGGATATATGTGTTATTTTTAACTCTTGCTCAGAAATTGACTTTTTTACTACTCACTTATATTGGGCTTCAGTACCATAATCTATAAAATAAAGAGGCTGGATTGAATAACTTTTATTTATTTATTTTTTAATTTAGAATTTTTTTCCCACAGTATATATGCATGAGTAATTTTTTTTTATAATATTATCCCTTGTATTCATTTTTCCAAATTATCTCCCCCCTCCTTCCACTCCCTCCCCCCGATGACAGGCAATCCCATACATTTTACATGTGTTACAATATAACCTAGATACAATATATGTGTGTAAATACCATTTTCTTGTTGCACATTAAGTATTAGATTCCGAAGGTATAAGTAACCTGGGTAGATAGACAGTAGTGCTAACAATTTACATTCACTTCCCAGTGTTCCTTCTCTGGGTGTAGTTATTTCTGTCCATCATTGATCAACTGGAAGTGAGTTGGATCTTCTTTATGTTGAAGATATCCACTTCCATCAGAATATATCTTCATACAGCATTGAAGTATACAGCAATCTTCTGGTTCTATTCATTTCACTCAGCATCAGTTGATGGAAGTCTCTCCAAGCCTCTCTGTATTCCTCCTGCTGGTCATTTCTTACAGAGCAATAATATTCCATAACCTTCATATACCATAATTTACCCAACCATTCTCCAATTGATGGACATGCATTCATCTTCCAGTTTCTAGCTACAACAAAAAGAGCTGACACAAACATTTTGGCACATACAGGTCCCTTTCCGTTCTTTAGTGTTTCTTTGGGATATAAGCCCAATAGCAGCAATGCTGGGTCAAAGGGTATGCACAGTTTGATAACTTTTTGGGCATAGTTCCAAATTGCTCTCCAGAATGTCTGGATTCTTTCACAACTCCACCAACAATGTATCAGTGTCCCAGTTTTCCCACATCCCCTCCAATATTCATCATTATTTGTTCCTGTCATCTTAGCCGGATTGAGTAACTTTTAAAGTTCTTTTAAATTCTAAATCTGATTTTAATGAGTTATTTTCTTCATTCACATTTTTTAGTTCTTTTTGTATATGCCCAATTGAGTTTTTAAATGAATTATTTTGCTTTGTTGAATTTTTTTTCCATTTCACTAATTTTTTTTTAGTGATTTTCTTTTTCCAATTCATAAACCCTACTTTCCTGTGATTTTTTAAGCTTTTCTAATTCACAAATTTTGTTTCCCTGCATCTCTTGTGAATTCTTTATTTTTTCCAACTCAAATTTCAGGACGTTGTTATTCTCTATCATAGCTTCTCTTTCCTTTCCCCGGTTTTCTTCAAAGTCTCTTAACTTTTTAATAGTCTCTTCTAGGAGAGAGTTATGTGATGGGGGGCAGGTATCATTCCCCTTTAGGGTGTTATCTGGAGACTCTCTGCTGTTAGCCTGCTTGGGATTGGATACCCACTCTTTCTTGTGTAGAAGGAATCAACCGTTCTCTTCAGCTTCTTACTCATTATTAAAAATCTGTGTGGGGTCTGCCGTAGGGGTAAGAAATTTATTTATTAGCTTCCTCCCAGATGGGGATAGGTTGGTTCCTGTATCTGGACTAAGAGAGAGCTCTGGGAGAGAGTTCCCCTTCCTCCTGGAAGTGATGTAGAGATATTTAGCACAGCTGCATTGCGAGGAGTGCCCAGTGAGGAACCCCGCTGAGTGGCCTAGCCACTGCCCTGAGACTAAAGGCTGAACAGTAAAAGTGTCACAAACCCCAATTAAAGCCTCCTGTGGGTCCGTGGATATTAGCAGCTGACACGAAAAGTCCCTGTGCTCAAACCCGATGTGTCTGCCAGGAGAGCACAGTTACTTCTTCGTCCTGCTATTATGGGAGTTCCACTCCTGCTGGAGTTTTGCTGCAGGGAGAATTCCACTGCCTCAGGCTGACCCCTGCACTATGTGGATTGGAGGCTGCCCCAGCTGTGTCCCCACTGTTCAGGTTCTTAACTGCCCAAAGAAGAAGCCCCAGGCAGCAGAAGGCAGCTGCACAGCCCTGCAGAGATCTGTTAGGTTGCTTCCGGTTCGTAGTGATTATATTATTTGGCTATTGCTTTAACGTGGCTTTGATTTCTCTTATGGTCTGCTGTTTTATAAGCAGAGTAGAACTATCAGCCTGTGCCAGATTCCTCTATCTCAGTGGCTTCTCTGATCCCAGAGTTCTCCCCAGCCCATTCGGCACAGTGTGCTAGCACCTTACCCTGTCCATGCTGATCTTTTTTTCCCTCCCCTCGGAACTGACCTTTGCTGTCAAAATTCCAGAATCTCTTCGGCTGGTAAGTTGTGCTTCTAATCCTTGTGGTTTTTAATCAGTCCAGCATTATTTTTGAGGCTGATTTAACTAGTTGGTATTGAGGGAAGAAGGGAGCTTACCAATTCGTGTGTATCTTCTCCGCCATCTTGGCTCCGCCCCTAAATTCTAAATCTGTTTAGATCAACTAAATCAGAAATCTGGTATCAAAACTGGATTCAAACCTGAGAAAGAATCACAATGTCAGAGGAAAAACTGAGATAGGGAAGCAAAATGAGATAATAACTATTGCTTTGTAAAGCACTTTACATATATCATGGTATTTGAGTTTTACAGCCCAATGTAATAATAGTATTATCCCCATTGTACAGACAAGGAAACTAAGGTACCTGGAGGCTAAGCTATTTTCACAGAGTCATATGATTTGTAAGAGTCAGAGGAAGAATTTGAATTCAAGTCTTCCTGATTCCAAGTCTAATGTTTTAAACACTCTTGTTATCTAGGTGCCAAAAAATGAACTGATAAAGAAATAAGGTAACACTAGTTGTTTGACCATGGAAAAGTCATTTCATAAAATCTTAGGGTTGGACAGTACTTTAGAAGTGATCTGATTCAATCATTAGATATAGTAGAAGTCTCTTTCATAGCTTCCCTACAGGTAGTCAGTGATTCTGTGGGCTTCTGTTTCCTTATTTATAAAATCAGGAAGTTGAACTAATAAAAACTCTAAGATCTCTTCTAACACTAATAGTTTCTATACTAAATTTTCTTTAATTTCTTACTCTAACATTCTAAATTCTTTGTTCTAAGTCCTTTTCTAGTTCTCAGCTATTGAAATAATGGGATTTCCTTATTGTCTGATACACTTTGAAAACAGCACTGGCCAATGATGTAGTCAAATTGATGTCAATGGGTCAGGAGGCAAGACAGAGCAAAGGCTTGATTATAAGAAACCCAAAAGGCAATGAAGTCAAAGGAGAAGCCCTGTGAAAAAGCTTAAAATTGCTCTATTAAGGCCAGCCATAGCTAATGTGGGATTTCCTTGTTGGTATGGTTAATTGACATTGAAGAGGTTCAGGATAGTGTCACCAAATAATGAGGTTTGGCACAGGATCCCCTTGATTCCCAGGACTCGGCGCAGGGCAGAGAGTTGTGGGAACCCCTTTGGTTGGTACAGAGATCCTTTTTTTTTTTTAATAGCTTTTTTATTTACAAGATATATGCATGGGTAATTTTTCAGCATTGACAATTGCAAACCATTTGTTCTAACTTTTCCCCTCTTTCCCCCCACCCCTTCCCCCGATGGCAGGTTGACCAATAGATGTTAAATATGTTAAAGTATAAGTTAAATACAATATGTATATACATGCCCATACAGTTATTTTGCTGTACAAAAAAAAAAATCGGACTTTGAAACAATGTACAATTAGCCTGTGAAGGAAATAAAAAATGCAGGTGGACAAAAATAGAGTGATTGGGAATTCTATGTAGTGGTTCATAGTCATCTCCCAGAGTTCTTTTGCTGGGCATAGCTGGTTCAAATTATTACTGCTCTATTGGAACTGATTTGGTTCATCTCATTGTTGAAGAGAGCCACATCCATCAAAATTGGTCATCATATAGTATTGTTGTTGAAATATATAATGATCTCCTGTTCCTACTCATTTCACTCAGCATTAGTTCATGTATGTCCCTCCAGGCCTTTCTGAAATCATCCTGCTAGTCATTTCTTACAGAACAAAAATATTCCATAATATTTATGCAGCCATTCTCCAATTGATGGGCATCCACTGAGTTTCCAGTTTCTGGCACTAAAAAGAGGGCTGCCATAAACATTCTTGCACATACAGGTCCCTTTCCCTTCTTTAAGATCTCTTTGGGATATAAGCTCAGTAGTAACACTGCTGGGTCAAAGGGTATGCACAGTTTGATAACTTTTTGAACATATTTTCAAATTGCTCTCCAGAATGGCTGGATGCATTCACAATTCCACCAACAATGTATCAGTGTCCTTGTTTTCCCACATCCTCTCCAACATTCTGCATTATCTTTCCCTGTCATTCTAGCCAATCTGACATGTATGTAGAGGCATCTCAGAGTTGTCTTAATTTGCATTTCTTTGATTAATAATGACTTGGAGCATGTTTTCATATGGCTAGAAATAGTTTTAATTTCTTTGTCTGAGAATTATATGTTCACATCCTTTGACCATTTATCAATTGGAGAATGGATTGTAGAGATCCTTTGTAAAGGAATTTATGAACCCGAAAAGCTGGATTGGCAAAAAGAAGTTTATTATTGGCATTGGGAAGTCAGCCTTTACTAGAAAGACTAAATTCCTTGGTGTCAAGTCTTTACAGAGAAGTAAAATTTCTACTGGAGGAGTCCTGGCAGAGAGAGAGAGAGAGAGAGAGAGAGAGAGAGAGAGAGAGAGAGAGAGAGAGAGAGATTTCTAGCAGAGAAATCCTATAGCAGAGAAATTGCAATAGAGAGGTGAATAAGGTCTTGTAAGGGAATTAAGTGAGAAAGATAAAAAGGAGGTAATGCTGAAAGAGAATATCATTTCAGAGGGCAGAAGGTTGCAGCTGAGGAAGCTATTTTGCACCTTCTGCAAGGAGCGAGTCCCAAGTAGCCTCTTTTTTATAATTGAAACTTTGGCTAGAAGCTGGGGGCAGTTCTTAATGGGGGTCGGGAGAAGTTTGAGCTGGAATCACAATAGAAAAAAATTGAATGAGTGTCTCTGAGTTAATTTCTAACTCAATAGAGTTGAAATCTCTAGCTCTGGTTAAGTAGGAGTTGTCCTATACTCAATTAGCCCTACCTAGATAACAGAATGAAACCACATTCTTGATTCCCTGGGGCAGGTTTCTTAGGGGAGAGCTTAGCCTTCCCTCCAAAGTCAGAGAGAGAGAAAGATAAAGAGTTTTGGGGCTCCCCTTGTCAACATGAGGAAAATTCCTTTGCCCAAAAATATTTCCCTCAATGGATATCACCAAAGCAAAGACTTTTGAATTTGATACTGAATTATGGGCACCAATGTTGTTTATCTCTCAACCAGATCATAAATTTCTAGAGGTCAAGGATTATGTTTTATTCCTCTTTGTGTACTCACCAGAGCCTTTTATAAGAAGATAGTTAATAAATCTTTTCCTAATGAATTTTATCAATCAATTATATAGTACTTATTAATCACCTCCAATGTTCTTGCATCCATGGGGATAAGGATAAGGAAGACAAGAAAGAAATAATTCTTGGCTTCATGTTAAAGAAATCTAGAGCTATGTCTTTTGATTTCATATTTCTTGGCGATAGAAAGTCATCTTTCAAACAGAATTCCCTTGTAAGAAACAAAATATCTTACCAAGAACTCCCCTGATTCACTGATGAATGCAGGAAAGATTTATTTTATATTCCTCCAAGAATGGGTGACTAGGTGAGTAGACACACTAAGCACAAGTCCCTCTCCTGATTCCTCATTAATTGGATATTTCAGAAGTTACACAACACGAGTCTCTCTACCCCTTGCCC
The DNA here is from genome assembly GCF_048593235.1 of Sminthopsis crassicaudata. Classification (NCBI taxonomy): domain Eukaryota; kingdom Metazoa; phylum Chordata; class Mammalia; order Dasyuromorphia; family Dasyuridae; genus Sminthopsis; species Sminthopsis crassicaudata. The sequence continues at coordinate 95,341,375 of NC_133617.1, forward strand.
CAAGAGAGCTTATATTCAAGAAGGAGAAGGGAACTAAGTAAGACTGAGGGCAAAGAGTAAAGGATTCTTTTCAATTCTCAGGTCCTCATGCCAGATTACAAAAGTCAGTCTCTGCCCCCAAGGAGTTTACATTCTTTTGAGGAAGATAACCTCCACCCTTGATTATTCTTTGATGTCCTTGTGCAGTTCAATTTTCTAATTTAAGTTTCATTTCTCCAATTTAATTCTCATAACTGAGGAAAACAAATAATCTCCATTTCTCACACCCTTTAAAAAAAATCCTCCACAATAGATGATCCAGATTCTTTTTAGAAAATCTTCAATATTGATTTTAAGACATTATTTTTTGAGGCAATATTTTTGTTTTTGAGACAATAGCTCATTTCAATTTGGATTATTCAAATTGGATTCCCAGGAAGATTTTCCTTATATAAAATTCAATATTTTCCCCTTGTGACATCCAAATTCATCCCCATCTGACATTTCCACGGAATCAGTAATGCTAATAAGTAACCAAAATAATTGTTAATCTCCTTGCCTCATAGATGTAATAGCCTCTTCTATGAATTCTCTTCAAATATTCTTATTTCCTTTAAATGATTCTTGCCTGGAATGCTTTGTAATTTTGGTCACCCTTCTCTGGATGCACTCCAACTTGGCAGTGTCCCTCCAAAAATGTGATTGTCTATAATGGAAATTATTGGAATATTGTCTGCTGAGGGCAGAGTTTAGCAAAACTTTTATCCCTAATCTAGACATTGTTATTTGTATTAATTCACCCCAATATCTCATTAACTTTTTTGGCTATTATTTTGAATTTCTGACTTTTATGGAGTTTACATTCCACTAAAAACCAAAGTCTTGCTTATGATTCTAGCTGTTCTGAAATTCTCCCCATGAGACTCAGAAGGGATAAGTCATAATCTACAGTTTGTTGATGATATTGAAATGAAAGGAATCACACAACAGATTGCAGCACAGATGTCATTGTTTAAAGGACTGTTTTCATAGGCTTCGATTTTGGCCAAGAAAGAGAGGAAAAGGGAAAAGTGATAAACAGCATTTACAGGGAGTGGTTAACAAAGTTATTCTGGGAATTGAAGACTATGCAAAGCTGGCCTCAGGCAAAACTGGGAAATAAGGAAAAATTGCTAAGAGACCCACTATTTCCTGATCTATGTCTCTTTTTTATTTCAAAATAACCAAACTTCTATGCTCCCAAATTATTTTTTTTTTCTTGCCTCTGAGAGAAAGAAAGAAATGAAGGAGGAGAAGGAAGAAAAAAACAAAGAGAAAGAAAGCAGTAGTTAACCACTAATGAGTCAAATACTGTGCCAGGTTCTCCTTTTAGGAACTAATAAGGTCATTGACTGACTATTAATAGGTCACAGTACAAGCCACATTTGATCATTTTTTGATTGGCTCATAGTGAATGTAAATAGCAATTGTTTATGTTTTGGCCAGAAACCCTGAGGGTCTTTTCCTCTTAGGTTGACTTTTTTTCTTTTTCTTTTTTCTTTCTTTCTTTCTTTCTTTCTTTCTTTCTTTCTTTCTTTCTTTCTTTCTTTCTTTCTTTCTTTCTTTCTTTCTTTCTTTCTTTCTTTCTTTCTTTCTTTCTTTCTTTCTTTCTTTCTTTCTTTCTTTCTTTCTTTCTTTCTTTTTTTTTTTTTTGCTGAGGCAGTTGGGGTTAAATGACTTACTCAAGTTCACATAGCTAGGAAGTATTAAGTATCTGAGGTCAAATTTGAACTCAGGTCCTCCTGACTTCAGGGTTAGTGCTCTATCTATAGATTGATTTTTTTTTTTTTTTTGAACTAGGTAAAAGAGGCAATGCTCTGCCTCATTTCTTACCTAGCCTTAATAATTGATTTGCTATTATCTCACAAACTTAGACGTGGGAAAGATCTTACTTAAAAAGGATAAGATCTCTCATTGTATCCAGGCCTATCTCCAAGCATCCTGATCTATATATATCTTGCCACTGGATGCATATAGCTCCAGAGGAGAAAATGAGGCCGGTGTCTGCTGGGTCCTCCCTACCTCAAATCCAGATCACTTGTATGTCATGACATCATCAAACTGATGTCATGATCTTCTTTAAGAATGAGGAACAAAAACAACAAGGTTCTGGCAATACAAATAAAAGCAAAAAGATAGTCCCTGCCTTTAAGTAGCTTATATTCTAATTGGGAAAGACAATCCATATAAGGGAGCTGAAAAAAACAGAGATCAGAAGATGGGGTAGGAAGTTTTTGTGTTGAAGGCAGGGTTTAGGAATTGGAGAGTCATGTAATCCATGGCTCTAGGTTTGAAATGATTCTTTTTAGCATGGATTGCTTCCTCAAATAGAAGTTCAGGGATCTTCCACCAAGCAGAGGAGATTGGAGAGGTGGAAGAATTGCTAGCATGAAAAAAAGGTCAGAGGGATTACTGTGGCAAAGGATATAGCATTGAATCAAGTGTATGCAGGCAGAATTACAGAATTTTAAAATTAGGATGAACAGCAGCATCCATCTAATTCAACCCACACACTATCTCCCATCCAAATTTCCATTACAACTTTATTTGATAAATGGTTAAGATGGCAGTCTACTCCCTTAGATAAGCCATTTAGCTTTGAGGTAGGTAATTATATGTATTAGAAAGTTTTTCTTGATATCTGGCCCAAAATTGATGCTTTGCAATTTTTCCTTTTTTTTTTTTTTTTTTTTTTTTTTTAATCCTTTTTTTGTCCTAAAGAGTCTTTTATATTTGGACCTTTCAAACATTTGAGGAAACACTCTCAGAGTTTTTTTCTTTTTCAAGATAAATACATATGTTATCCCAGGTCTCCATCCCATGAAATACTAATTCTCTCATCATAATGAACTATATTCTTATCTCTAGCGTTATTTTGCCAAATTGAAAGTAATGACTTTGCTTTTTTGTTTGTCTTTGTTTTCTTGCCATTTATCTTTATTTATCAAATATATACTTTATTTCATTAAATATTTTCTTAATCACATATATGTTTTAATAATTATTTTGAAAAAATTTGAATCCTAACTTTTTTTTCCCCTTTCTCCTGCTCTTAACTTTTCTTTCAGAAGATTTGATATTAAATTGGTTTTATTTAATTTGATATTAATTCTACATGTGAACTCATGTAAAATATATTTCCATATTAGCCATGTTGAAAAAGAAAACACAGTAAAAAAGTAAAATAAAAAATAAAGTTTTAAAAGTACACTTTTATCTGTGCTCAGAGTTCACTAGCTCTCTCTGTGGAGGTGGATAGCATTTTTCAATATGGGTCCTTTATAAATGTCTTGGATGGATGTCTTGATCACAGTAGCCAAGTATTTCACAGTGGCTGATCATCTTTATAATATTGCTATTACTATGTATAATTTGATGCTGGATATACTCATCTCACTTTGCAACAGTTCAAATAATTCTCAGATTTTTCTGAAACCATCCTGTTTTGTCATTTCTTATAGCACAATAATATTCCATCACATTAACTTGTTCAGCTATTTTGCAATTGCTAGACATGTCATTGATTTCCAGCTCTATGCTACCAGAAAAAGAGCTGTTATAAATACAATCATGCCTTTGGATGAAATAATCTCCATACAAGTAATTTACAAGTAAGGAAACTGAGACTCAGTGAGGTGAGTGATTTGTCTAAGATTATATAGATAATAAGTGAAAGAGCTACAACTTAAACATGGGTCTTTGGACTCCAAGAATAATACTCTTTAAATATTTACTATTTCAGGGTTTGTCTTTATTAGGAGAAGAGATGTTTTCTGCTTATATTAAGGTCTTTGGGATATAAACTCCACTGAGCCTTTGTTGCTAAATGTAAGTTGTCCCTTGGGTCAGAGGTGAGATCATGTTCCTTCCATACTTAGGTAATCATACTTACAAGTTGAGTTCCCTGGCAAGTTCATTTTCCTTTGAGTAGAAATATCCTAGAATTATTAGACTATAGTAGAGACAGAATTGTCAGTAATGAAAAAGGAATTGTTATTAGGACTGGAGAAGAAAGGATGTCAAACCATATCACATATCTCTGAGCCTCATTTGTCTCATCAATAAAATGCTATTTAAAAGCTAGTTGTTGTTGCTGTTATATATAACAAATTATATTAGGATCTGATGAAATGATGGAAAAATGACAATAAAGCATAAACAATACATATGATAAGAATGTAAGCTCATAGTCCTTTCAGAAAGAAGTAGTGATAATAATAGAATTCTAGATGTGGGCCTGAAAGAGAATTTTGAGATTAGTTAGTCCAATGCTTTCACTATAGATAAGGAGAATGAAACCCATAGATATGAAATGACTTGATTAAAGTGATGGAGATAATTAGTACCAGTAGTAGTAAGTAGTAGTAGTAGCAATAGTGGTAGTAGTAGTAGTAGTAGTAGTAGTAGTAGTAGTAGTAATAGTAATTGTTGGTGGAGTTGTGAATAGATCTAGCCATTCTGGTGAGCAATTTGGAATTATGTTCAAAAAGTTATCAAACTGTGCAGACTCCTTGATCTAGCAGTAGCTCTAATGGATCTGTATCCCAGAGATCATAAAAGAGAAAAGGCCTCACATGTGTAAAAATGTTTGTGGCAGTCCTCTTTGTAGTGGCAAGAAACTGGAAATTGAATGGATGACCATCAATTGGAGAATGGCTGAATAAGTTATGGTATGATGGATGTTATGGAATATTATTGTTCTGTAAGAAACAATCAGGAGGATGATTTCAGAGAGGCTTGGAGAGACTTATATAAGCTGAAGCTAAGTGAAGTGAACAGAACCAGGAAATCATTGTATATGGCAACAGCAAGATTATACGAACATTGATTCTGATGGATGTAGCTCTCTTCAATAATGAGATGCAGTTCCAATGATCTTGCGATGAAGAGAGCCATCTACACTCAGATAGAGAACATTGGGAATTGAATGTGGACCACAACATAATATTCTCAGTCTTTTTTTTTTTATTGTTTGCTTGCATTTTGTTTTCTTACTCATTTACTTTTTTTTTTTTGATCTGATTTCTCTTGTGCTGCAAGATAATTGTATAAATATGTTTATACATATTGGATTTAACATATATTTTAACATGTTTAACACATATTGGATTGCTTGCCATTTAGGGGAGGGGGTAGGGGAAGGAGGAGGAAATCTGAAACATAAGACTGTGCAAGAGTCAATGCTGTCAAATTAATCCATGCATATGTTTTGAAAATAAAAAAAAAAACTTTACTAAAAATAATATCAAAACAAAAATAAAAACAAAGCAAAACAAACAAACAGTAGCAGCAGCAATAGTAGTACTAGTAGTAGTAGCAGTAATAGTTGTAGTCGTGCAGGTAGTAGTGGTGATGATGATAGTAGTAGTAGTTGTTGCAGTTGTAGCCAGAGTAGTATTATTAGTAACTTGTAATACTAATGTTATTAGTAGTTAAAGTCAGTAATAAGAATTGGTAGTTTGATGTCTCCTCTAGACTATGCTCTCCAACTTATGCTCAAGATTAGGGACTGAGGAAGATGATTACTCCAGGATCAATGTGCATTTTGTGGATCTAGATTAATCCCACTGATACATTAACCCTTGATTATCACATAGTTGAGTGGTAGTAGTACCATTAGATAATAGTATTACTAGTATTAGCAATATTAGTGTATGAATATTAGGTTAACTATATCTTGTATGTCTAGTGCAAGAACCCCCCCACTATTACATTTACACTTGCTAATCAGCCACTTGACACAATTACCTCAAACTTAAGCTTTTTACTGAAATCATATAGCATAAACCATAGTAACACACATCTATCATTAGAACTAGGACTTACTATCATATATATATATATATGTATATATATATATATATGGAGAGAGAGAGAGAGAGAGAGAGAGAGAGAGAGAGAGAGAGAGAGAGAGAGAGAGAGAGAGTGTATGGGTGTGAAGAGTTGGAATAAACAGAGTATACTAGTTGAGAGGAATGCACCTAGAGAAAGCAAGTAGCCCAGGCAATTAGCACTTTTGGGTCATTAGGTCCATTTTCTTCTTTTCTTGTAATATCCTTACTTTGCTCTCTTTCAGTACAGCATTTCTGATGGTCAGGTCTCTCTAATTGGGGCCTAGTGTTTTCTGTTCTATTCACCTCAAATCTTTACCTGTACTTCCATATAACCTCTGCTGGGTGAGGTACTATCTCCCCTGAATGAGTTGATCATTTGCAAGATGACTGACAAAAAAAGATGAGATGTGGTGAATAAAAGCCATTCTTCCAATCATATTGTGCTTTATAAGAGAGATTAAGAGGCAAAGAGTTGATTTCTTCTAAAAAGAGGGATTCTTTCTTCATAGCTCCCTCTCTTTTTGATTGCCTGAAACGACTCTCTTAATCACCTGTGACAAAGCTTCTCCTCTATCAGCTGTCTCCAGTGCTATCAAACTTTTTTGTTATGTACCACCAGGCATATAGATGTTCCTTTACCTAGCCAATGACTTGCTATCCTACAATTCCGTCAAAGTTGTTTGAAAAATTCTTCATATCTCTTCATGCATCAAAGAGATATAAATACTATCTTTACATTTCCATTACTTTGTCATTAGAATACTACTAATAATAATCATAGAAAATGCTATTAATATTCATCATAGAAATAATCATCAAAGAAATACTACTAATAATCATTATAGAAATAATCATCATACAAATCACTGTTCATGTTGCCTCTGGTCTTTGGAACTTACATTCTACTTATGGAGCTTTAGAAACAACTCTAATCAAAAGCAGAATATAAATAATAAAATTTATAGAGTATTTAAGGTTTGCAAAGTGCTTTACTTGTTATCTCACTTAATCCTCACAAAAACTCTGTGGAAGACGCTATCATCTTCATTTTACAAATGAGGCATTGTGTAAGACCATGTGGGCAGAGCTATTCAATTTTGGGCAATTCATATAATCATCTAATTCATATGATTTACTTCAAATTACAAAGTCCATAAATATATGAGGGAGAATCTGAACTCAGGTCTTCTTCACTACAAGTCCAAATCTTTTTTTTTTTTTTTTTTAATAGTTTTTATTTACCAGATATATGCATGGGTAATTTTACACATTGACAATTGCCAAACTTTTTGTTCTAATTTTTCCTTTCCTTCCCCCCACATTTTCCTCCTGATGGTTGACCAATACATGTTAAATATGTTCAAGTATAAATTAAAAACAATATATGTATACAGTTATTTTGCTGTACCAAAAGAATCAGACTTTGAAATAGTATACAATAAGCCTGTGAAGGAAATCAAAAATGCAGGTGGACAAAAATAGAGGGATTGGGAATTCTATGTAGTCGTTCATTGTCATCTCCCAGAGTTCTTTCGCTGAGTGTTCATTACTGTTCTATTGGAACTGATTTGGTTCATCTCATTGTTGAAGATGACCACATCCATCAGAATTGATCATCACATAGCATTGCTATTGAAGTATATAATGATCTCTTGGTCCTGCTCATTTCATTCAGCATCAGTTCATGTAAGTCTCTCCAAGCCTTTCTGAAATCATCCTGCTGGTCATTTCTTACAGAACAAACATATTCCATAATTTTTATATATCACAATTTATGCAGACATTCTCCAATTGATGGGCATCCACTTAGTTTCCAGTTTCTGGCCACTACAAAAAGGGCTGCTATAAACATTCTTGCACATACAGGTCCCTTTCCCTTCTTTAAGATCTCTTTGGGATATAAGCTCAGTAGTAACACTGCTGGGTCAAAGGGTATGCACAGTTTGATAACTTTTTGAGCATATTTTCAAATTGCTCTCCAGAATGGCTGTATGCATTCACAATTCCACCAACAATGTATCAGTGTCCTTGTTTTCTCACATCCCCTCCAACATTGTGCATTATCTTTCCCTGTCATTCTAGCCAATCTGACAGGTGTGTAGTGGTATCTCAGAGTTGTCTTAATTTGCAATTCTCTGATTAATAATGACTTGGAGCATCTTTTCATATGGCTAGAAATAGTTTCAATTTCTTTGTCTGAGAATTTTTTGTTCATATTCTTTGACCATTTATCAAATGGAGAATGGTTTGATTTCTTATAAATTAGAATCAACTCTCTAAATATTTTGGAAATGAGGCCTTTATCGGAACCTTTGATTATAAAAATGTTTTCCCAGTTTATTGTTTCCCTTCTAATCTTGTCTGCTTTAGTTTTGTTTGCACAAAAACTTTTCAATTTGATATAATCAAAGTTTTTTTTTTTTATTTTGTGATCAATAATGAATTCTAGTTCTTCTTTGGACATAAATTCATTCCTCTTCCACAGGCTTGAGAGGTAAACTATCCTATATTCCTCTAATTTATTTATAATTTCATTCTTTATTCCTAGGTCATGAACCCATTTTGACCTGACCTTGGTGTACGGTTTTAAGTGTGGGTCAATGCCTAGTTTTTGCCATATTAATTTCCAATTTTCCCAGAAATTTTTGTCAAACATTGAGTTCTTATCCCAAAAGCTGGGGTCCTTGGGTTTGTCAAATACTAGATTATTAAAGTTATTGATTATTTTGTCTTAAAGTTATTGATTATTTTGTCCTTTAGACTTAAGCTATTCCACTGATCAACTAGTCTATTTCTTAGCCAATACCAAATGGTTTTGGTAACTACTGCTTTATAATATAATTTTAGATCTGGTACAGCTAGGCCACCTTCATTTGATTTTTTTTTTTTTCATTAATTCCCTTGAAATTCTTGACCTGTTGTTTTTCCATATGAACTTTGTTGCTATTTTTTCTAGGTCATTAAAATAATTTTTTGGGAGTCTGATTGGTATAGCACAAAATAAGCAGATTAGTTTAAGTAGTATTGTCATCTTTATTATATTTGCTCCCCTTATCCAAGAGCATTTAATATTTTTCCAATTGGTTAGATCAGACTTAATTTGTGTGGAAAGTATTTTGTAGTTTTGCCCATATAGTTTCTGATTTTCCCTTGGCAGATAGATTCCTAAATATTTTATACTATTGGGAGTTACTTTAAATGGAATTTCTCTTTGTAACTCTTGTTGGATTTTTTTAGTGATTTATAAGAATGCTGATGATTTATGTGGATTTATTTTGTATCCTGCAACTTAGCTAAAGGTGTGGACTATTTCTAATAGCTTTTTAGTAGCATTTTGGGGGTTCTCTAAGTATACCATCATATAATCAGCAAAGAGTGACAATTTGGTTTCCTCATCATTGTCATTGTCTTGAGTGAAATTATTAATTGTGTCTATAATTTGCTGTTTCACCCAATCATTCTTTAAGATGAGATTATTTAGTTTCCAATTACTTTTTTGGTCTATTTACTCCTAACTTCTCATTGAATGTAGTTTTTATTGCATTGTGATCTGAGAAAAAGGCATTTACCATTTTTGCCTTCCTGCATTTAATTTTGAGATCTTTATGTCCCAATATATGGCCAATTTTTGTATAGGTTCCATGAACTGCTGAGAAGAAAATATACTCCTTTCTATCACCATTCAGTTTTCTCCAATGATCTATCATATCTAATTTTCCTGATATTCTATTTACCTCTTTAATTTCTTCTTATTTGTTTTGTGGTTTGCTTTATCTAATTCTGAGAGTGCAAGGTTGAGATCTCCCACTATTATAGTTTTGTTGTCTATTTCTTCTTGCAACTCTCTTAACTTTTCCTTTAGGAAGTTAGATACTATACCACTTGGTGCCTATGTGTTTAGCATTGATATTGCTTCATTGTTTATGCTACCCTTTATCAAGATATAGTTTCCTTCCTTATTTCTTTTGATTAGATCAATTTTTGCTTTTGCTTGATCTAAGGATGGCTACCTCTGCTTTTTTTTTTTTTTTTACTTCACTAGAAGCATAATAGATTCTGCTCCAGCCTTTCACCTTTACTCTGTATGAATCTCCCTGCTTGAAATGTGTTTCCTGTAAACAACATATTGTAGGGTTTTGACTTTTGATCCAGTCTGCTCTCTGCCTCCAGTTTATGGGAGAGTTTATGCCATTCACATTTACAGTTAAAATGACTTATTCTGTATTTCTTGCTATCCTATTATCCCCAGATTTTGCTTTTTTTCCCCCTTGCTCCCCTGAACTCCTTCCCTAATACTAAACTTATTGGCCCCAGTTGCATCATGCAGCCCTGCCTCTTTAGTATCCCTCCCCCCTCCTTTTAAATCCCTTTCCCTTTCTACTGGTCCAGATCTTTATCTACAGCTCCATTTAGTTGCAAAGGAGTCACATTCCTCACTGGAGATGGATGTACAGATCTGTAGCCAGAAAGACTGGAGTTAAAGTGGAGACTCTGACACCTCCACAGTAGATTAGGCAACTTGCAAAGAATATAAATTGCAGAGGAATTGCTGATTTACCTTTAGTGGAAGTAAGAAAAATGAATAAACATCTCTAAGCATAACTCATTATATCATTCTATACTTCTTCCTCTCTCTCCTTATTAAACTATAGTGATTCTCTATTGCCTATAGGGTAACATACTTGTAATAAATTGATGAAAGAAAGAAAGAAGATAAAAAAAAGGAAGGAAGAAAGGAAAGAAGGAAGGAAGACAGGAAGGAAGAAAGGAGGAAGGAGGAAGAAGGGAGGGTAGAAGAGGAAAAAAAGAAGGGAGGGAGGAAGAGAGGAAGGAATAAAGAAAGAAAGAAAAAGAAAAGAGCTAAAAGAGAAGGAAATGAGAGAGGGAAGAAAGGAATGGGGGCAGGAAGAGAAGGAAGCAAGGAAGAACATAGATGTTTGGGAAAATATTTAACTTTTTTTGAGCCTCAGTTTCTTCATGCATAAAATAGGAGCATTGAATTGAAATAATTATTAAACTTCCTTCTAGCTCTAAATGCTAATTAAGATGCTATGAACTGGCAAGTGTGAGGTGGAATGGGGGGGAGAAAGAATTATCAATTCTGGGCCACTACATAAACAAAGACCTAGAAGGAGGAAAGATCTTGAATTATCTAACTAAACAACTGAGGCTTTGTTTTGTAGGAAATGAAGAGACATTGAAGACCAATAAAACAGAGGGAAGATGTTTTTGCAATAAATTGTTGCTTATGACACCTCCTTATCCCAACAACTCTTAGAATATTAACATATTTTTACTTTTAGTTTATCTTCATTCATTTAAGTCTGTGAAATAGATACCCTCTCAAGGAACCAGCTTGGGGACTGCAATGAGTTGCTATGAGCTGCAGAGTAAGGACTTTTAGGCAGATTCAGAAGGAGGGCAAAAAAAGGTTTTAAAAGCTGAACTTTGGGGACTCAACTGAATTCCAGATAAAAATCACAATTTTTTTTAAGACTGTTTACTGGGCATGGGAATTTGACAGTAAAACTTCCTTCTGACTATCTCCAACAGAGATACCATTTAAATTTCTGAAATAGAAACTGCTGGGAAGGGTTGCTTATTACCTTTAAATGTTGTTCATGAAAGAAGTTATGAAAGGTGTTAAAACGTATCCAGAAGAACTATAATACAATGGCTCAGATGAAGATTTTTTTTTTTAAGGCAGAGAAAGCATCCTGAAAGCTTTCTTTATGTATCAGACAAGAAAATGACAGCTATCTAGCTATATCCATTTTGGAACTTGTAATTTTAAATGTTCACCTTAATGGTGTGATAAAAATGCTGTTATGTATATGTATATATAATATTATGTTATATTTTAATAAAATATGACAAATCATGTTGTATATTATATGATATACATATATAATGTGTATACATTTATATGTAAACATGTTTGTAGATATACATGAACACATGCAGTGTATCTATATATGCAATATATGCATGCTTACACACAGATATGTGCAACTACATATGCATAAATTTAGAAATATGATATAATCTATATAACATGTATACATATATACTTACATATACACAAGAAGATATGTATGAAGATACATATGCTTGTGTGTACATCTACATGTGCATTTACGCATGAAGTTATATGTGCATCTATATAAACATATATATACACATACACTATCAGTTTAACTTTTGCTCCTAGAACCAATCTGGAAACTGATAGACCACTCATCTCTCTTTTGCCCAAATCCAGGGCTTCTCTAGATTTCCCAGTTATTTCCAAGCTATCCTATGCTCCACCTTTACTTTCTATCTCACCTTTATATATGTTCTTTCCTTATTAGAATGTCAGGTTATTTGAAGGCAAATATTCTCTTGCTTGTCTATTATTTGGATCTTTAGCTCTTATTACAATGCCTGGAATCTAATAAGTGCTTTATCTATCATCTGTATATACATTTATAGATGAACACATATACATGTGAATGTTTCTAAATATATATCCACATTCATACACGAATATGTATAGGCTATAGAAATAGATATGTATATCTATAGAATATGCATATGGTTAAAATACGAATATGCAAAAATATATGCATGTGTCAATTAATCAATAAACATTTATTCAGTACCTACTCTGTGCCAGGCACTGTGCTAAGCACTAGGGATACAAACAGAGGCAAAAGATAGTCTCTGACCTCAAGGAGCTTATGATTTCATGTATATATTGATATACAACGCAAACTATGTTGTTTCAGCAGTGTCTGCTTAGCAAAGACATTGGAGTGGTTTGCCATTTCCTTCTCCAGATCATTTTACAGGTGAAGAAACAGAGACAAATAGGGTTAAGTGACTTGCCCAGGGTCACGCAGCTAGCAAGGATCTGAGGCAAGATTTGAAGTCAGATGCTCTGACTCTACATGCTATATTCACTGGGCCACCTAGCTGCCCTCAAAGCAAGTTACATATGGGATAAATAGATAATAATGAAGAGAAGAAAAGTACTATAATTAAGAGGGATTGGCAGGGATGAATTGATAAATGTTTAAATAACTGGATTACTGAAAAACCAAAGTGTGCATATGATAGTTTTAAGCCTACTTTGCTTTATTAATATTTTCTCATCACTGTCTTAAATCCAAATAATCACAAAAAAATCAGACCCTGATTTTCAATGTTTGTAGATTTCTGAAGTGTAAGTATATCAAAAATTTAACAATTAACTCTCAAGAAATAATATAAACCAACTCCAACATATTGATGTATATATCTACATACTTTTATGTATTATATAGACACATCAGTGTTAGCTTTATCTAGGGAATAGAAAGTTCATCTCAAAATCCAGAAGACTTGAGTGTTAAGCACTGCCTTTGACACAACATAGCTGTGGAATCTTTTGCAATCACTTAATTGAGGCTTTCATTTCCTTAAATGACTCTAAAGCAAATTATTGCACAGAAACTACAGACCTGCATTTGTAGAGGGAGTTTCCTCAATCAGAAATTTCCTATATGAATTTTTAAAAGGACTATCCACTATAAACATACACACAAAGATGCCTGAATTTACTGTTTGTCTAAACACACACATACACACACACACACACACACACACACACACACACACATACAACCTAATTTGAAAAGAATTAGGCCCAGAATTAAATAGGAGAAAGAGCAAGGTAGATTGCCACTAGGAAACTATAAAATTATTTTCCTAACCACCAATTTCTCCAGCAAATAAAGGGCCATTAAAAATACCCATATTTTATTGGGTAGTTATTGTAGGACTATAACTTGTGGAACACTGTACTCTACAAGGAATTAAAACTATATATTCTGAAAAGTACAATGGAAAGGTTCATGGTAGGTGTGAGCCTGCTCTAGTGTATTACAAATCATAAACAAAGAAGGAAAATTGAATAAAGGATGCCATAAAAAATGAATGAAAAGGAGATGAGCTCTTCATGCTGTAGCCTGTGTTCTCCAATGGCATCTTCACAGTTCCATCTGGAATTAAATAAGGTTCCTACCATATTGTGATCTAATGTCAAGTTATATAGAATGGGAAGTCATGAATAATCTGCAATCAACATCACTAGAGGGAATCTCTATATCAGTGAATATTTGAGTATTTATTATATTTGAGTATTTATTATATCAAGACAAGAATAAGACATTCTTATTAATTTAGCTGTTCCAAAGGTTTGGACCAAGACCTTGATAACTACAGATTGTCCTATTCAGAGTTAAAGAAGTAATGCTTCCACTACACACTGCCCTGGTCAGAAATAGTATAAAACCATTAAAGCATCAGAAGGGTACAGATACTTGGAAATCAACCCAGATTAAGACAAATGGCATATTGGTGGGGCCAGAGGTCATAACATATAACTTCAAATTGGGCTTATATGTATATAAGCCATATGTATGTAACAGAAGCCTGAGGACCAATGCATAGCTCATGATCTATAGATCAGAAGGTTAAAAATTTCATTTCAGTTTCATTACTATTTTAAGTTTTTGAGAACTTTGAGCTATAAGGTGAATTTGAATTATACCTAGGCCCTTTAGGGCCCACACAATCTGCAATAGCTGGAAGGAATATTTATTATACCAAATATTCACTGATGTAGAGTTTCCCTCCAGTGATGCTGATTACAAGTTTTTTATGACTACCTTTTCTATGAAACTTACCACTGAATCCCAATATTCAGTCTTTCAGTTGTTACTTTTTAAAGTCCAGGACTCTTTTGCCCTCCTGTTTAAATGTATTTCCATACATATAGGTTTAGGTGCTTTATATAAGCTTAGAAATATAAATAACTACACATAGGTGCATGTGCACTTATATATGTATATACATATATACATATATATATACATATACATATATACATACATACATATATATATATATATATGTATATCCTCCTCCATATGTGTGTAGCTGTACAACAAATTTCATGGGTGCATGTAAGTAAATTTATATACTTCTTATACATATGTATATATATATATATATATGTATATCCTCCCTCCATATGTGTGTAGCTGTACAACAAATTTCATGGGTGCATGTAAGTAAATTTATATACTTCTTATACATATATATATATATATATATATATGAATCTTGTGGAAGAGTCATTGACTGAAGCCTTCTATCTTTTGTGATCCAGAACTACAGGTAAAAGGAATAGTTTAAAGTCTGTGGTTCCTAATTATCTTTACTGACTGTGGGTTCCTAAGTATGACAAGGAATCATCTTCTAGAGAAAATAATTGTCAATTCCACCCAATATTCAGAGAAATAGATGAACTACTTTATAGGAGAAAGGTCTCAAAGGTTTGCTGATCTTTCATTCCCATCTGTGACTGAGTATTTTAGGGATCTTGCCTTTCTAAAGGAGCTCTAGCTGAAACTTTTCTGGAATATGAACTAAAAGGATGATGCCAAATCCATTTTGTTCTGAGTTGGAGATAGTGATCCAACTGAAGAGAACTCTGGTTGAATCCAGAAACGGGAGAAACAAAAATTCTCTATATTCTCTTGTCCGGTGAAAAGATACCTGGCAGTAACTAGTAATAACTGACACCAGTGGGGAAATAAAAAGAAATGTCCAAGGAGACCAGTAGGGAATACACCACATCTGTAGTAGAAATTATATGTGATAGAATCCAGCCAAGCATAGCTCCAAAGGGAGCAGTAAAATAATATCTTTAGGGGATACAGTATACCTATAGCTTTGGGAATATGAGCTGCTCCTCCACATGTGTCTTCGCAATATAGTTTCCCTATGAGCATGTATTTTTAGGTGTATACCCTAGTTCCACATTCTGGCATGCGTATTCTTATATATTTGTTTCACTCTATGTGTACATAGATAATGTATGTATTTCTTAGAAAGTGTGTTCTGAGTCTGAGAAAACTCAAATGATTACTTTTGTTACTATGTTGTTTCATTAATTACTTTTTATTTGAACTAAATGTATTCTCTAGTTGACTTAAAAATAATCCATGGTTTGGGTAGATGCTGATCCATAAAGAAAATTGATTGAAGTAGTCATGTCTTGAGGATCCACAGAGTGACTTCAGAGATTCCCCCACATACTATATAAGAATTGGATTATGGGAAGTATGATGACAAGATGATCTCAGGAAAGATACAGTATTGTGCCAATATTCTATAACATGGAGGCAGTATTGTGCTAAGAATATTTAAAGATAAGGGAGGACTATAATTATTACTAGTGTATATATCACCTCTAGAATCAAACAAAAACCCCCCTCTTTTTGGCATTCAAAGACCTTCATAATCTGGCTCCTTTCTACTTTTCCAAATTTCTTACACTTTACCTAATCCCTGTATCTTTTTTAATCAAGTAACATTGTCTTCCTTTCTGATACTTGAAGAAGATGCTTTATCTGGAATGCTTTCCTTCCTTGTCTCTGTCTCCTGGATGTACTTGTGGTTTGATTCTGATTAGCAGTAAGTTTAGGAGAAGGGAAAGTCTGGGATAATTTATATTTATCAGTCAATCTGAACTAGTTCACCTTATAAGGACATATTTGAGAGTCCCAAACATGGAGTTTTCTCTTTTGGCCTTGAAGTCGGTCTCTTGAAATAACAACATTAATAATGATAATAATTATAGTAATAATAATATCTCATATTTCATAAACTTTATACTTTCAAAAGGATTTTATTTTTAATAAGATCAATCTCAAGCACCATTTTCTCCATGAAATTCTTCCTGATTCCTACTGCTAAAGCAATCTCTTCTTCCTCAAATTGTCTTTGGGCACTATGTCTGATTCTCCCATTTTTCAATTTTGTATCATGTGAATTTGTGTATATGACATATGTCCTTAGTCTGTAAACTCCTTGAAGGTAAGAACTATGTCTTCTTTCATTTTTGTATCTCTTTTGTTGTTTTATCAGATGTCATGGTCAATGAACCACTTACCAAGTTGTCAATATATTATTAATGAGCCACATAGAATATGCATCTATGGATGAGTTTATGATATGTGTGAAGGGAAGCATAACTGTTGGTGACATCACAAACCCACTTCAGGGTACTATGTGCAATAAATGAATAATCAATATTTGTTGAACTGAAAAACAATCAGATGAGATAGGAAATTCTGGTGTTATATTCACTTTATGAATGAGGAAACTGAGGTTCAAAAAGTTATGACATACCTGTAATAATGTAACTAATAAACATGAATACATGTTTTCTTGCAAAAAATGTAACTAATTAACATGCATACATGTGTCCTTACTGGCAAACCAATGGTCTCTCCAGAACTGATAATAGCAGCGTGGAAACAAAATGACTGGGCAAGGTATGCTAATAGATTAGGCTCAACTAAAATAAGAGGTAGAATAATGTTAGGTTCTTATTAAGTGCTAATGAGATAATGAAATATTAGGTTCTTACTGAGTACTAAATTGGTACTTGACAATTCTCTAGTTCCCGCCTTTCCTGGGGGAAGAGCTTGTATGCTTAGGAGGAGCAAGTTCATTGGTTGAAGTAATTCTTCCCAGAAGCCCTTGCATTATTCCACTCCCATTCTCTGGGAGGATAAAGAGGGCAGCTCTGGAGGAAAAAGGGAGTTGTTTCTGGACCAGACTTGAGGCTGCTCTCTGTAGGAAGGGAAGTGGGCTCTCTACAGGAAGAAGAATCTGTCTGTGAGATTTGAGTTGACACAGCAGGTCTCCTCCCAGAGAGCAATCGGCAGCTTCTGGAGACAACAGCACGTTACAAATTGAATCTTTCAGATAGATTCTTCTTCCTGTAGAGAGCCGACTTCCCTTCCTGCAGAGAGCTGCCTCAAGTCTGTGTAGAGCAGAGACTCCCTTTTTCCTCCAGAGCTGCCCTCTTTATCCTCCCAGAGAATGGGTGTGGGATAATGCAAGGGCTTCTGGGAAGAATTACTTCAACCAATGAACTTGTTCCTCCTAAGCATGCAAGCTCTTCCCCAGGAAAGGCCAGAACTAGAGAATTGTCAAGTACCGACTTAGCACTTAGTAAGAATCTAATATCTCATTATCTCATTAGCACTTAGTAAGAACCTAACAGAATAAATTTAGGGAAATTTGAATATAATTTTATCTTAGGGAGATTGCATGAACAATACATTTCAATGAGTGATTTTAAAAAAATAAATGTATATATTGCAATCCCAGAAAAGTCTACCCTTAAAGACCAACAGATACAAGAGGAAAAAAATTGACTGGCTTGCCTTCAAAAAAGTGTAAAATTTCTTTAATATACCCAAATTTCTTTAAGGAAAAAAAATGTTTTTAAAAGGCAGAATTTTATAGGTTTTGCAGTATGTCTGCAAAACATGGCAATACAGAGGACAAAGAAGCAACAAGCTTCATAATATCACCTAACCAACATTAAACATTTAAAAAACAGAAGCAAAATATGTTATAGGTGAAATATATGATGGGGAAAGAGGAGAGGGTAAGCATATATATATGGCACCTACTATATTCTAGGCACTGTATCTTAAAGTATTTTACAAATATTAATCTGCCCAGGTTTTTCTGAGAACATCTTGCTTAAATTTCCCATAGAGCAACAATATTCCACAGTTTATTCAGCTATTCTCCAATTGATGAGTGTCCCCCTCAATTTCCAATTCTTTGTGCTGAGAAGAAAGCTGCTATAAATATTTTGGATATATAGGTCCTCTTTTGGACTTCATACTTAGTAGTGGTATTGTTGGATCAAAGATATGCATGATTTTATAGTTCTTTGGACATAACATATCTTCTGATCATTTGTTAATTGAAAAATGTCTTTTTAAAAGTAAATTTGACTCAGTTCCCTAAACATTTGAGAAATAAGGCTTTCATCAGAAAAACTTGCTTCAAAATTATTTACCCAATTATTATTGATATTGCACCCCCTGCCCCAGTTGGTTATTCTATTCTCTCTTCTTTCACCTAACCTTCTCAAAAATATTTTGCTACCAACCACCCTTTCCATCAATATGCCCTCTCTTTTATCACCCTTTTCCTTTCTCATATTTAATTCCCTTCCTACTTTCCTGCAAGGCAGGGTAGATTTATATGCCCATATTGAGTGTGTATGTTATTTTCTCTTTGAGTCAATTCTGATGACAGTAAGGTTTACTCGCTCCCCCTCTCCCTCTCTCTTTCCTCCTGCATTGAAAAAGCTTTTTCTCGCCCTTTTTATGGAAGATAATTTATGCCATTCCACCAGTCTTTTTCCCATTCTCCCAATACATTCCTCTCCTACCCCTTAATTTTATTTTTTTAAAGCTATTAATCCTTCATATTCTACTCACACTTCATCCTCTGTCTTTATATACTCCATCTAACTGTCATAATAATGAGAAAGTTCTAATGAGTTACAAGTATCACCCTCCCATGTAGGAATGTAAAACAGATAAACCTTATTAAGTCCTTTATGAGATCCCTTTACTGATTACCTCCTTATGCTTCTCCTGAGTCCTGTATTTGAAAATCAAATCTATCTCCCTCTTACATTTTGAGTCCTGCACCTTACTTCCTGGCATGTACACTCTGATCTAATGAGAATAGCTATTCTACTAATAAGACATGCTATCTTTTTACTTATGGTCTTTTTCTCTGCGTGTCACCTGGAATACTCTTCCTCCTCTTATTTTATCTACTGATCTCTCTAGCTTATTGTAGTATTTCATCTAAAAATCTCACTTTTTATTGTAAGCTTTCTGCAGGAACTCTTAATTCTACTAATTTCCTATTTATCTATAAATTGCTTAGCTTGTGTGTATGTTTTCCTGTTCCTTCCCCCATTATTAGCATGTAATCTTGAGAGCAGAAACTATGTTTTGACTCTTTATGTATTCTCTAGGACTGTGCTCAGCACATTGTAAATACATTACTTTTGTACTGATTATAATTATTACTAGTGATAAATATCAATATGATACTATATAGTATTCTTATGTAACAAAGGTCAAGGACAAAAAAAAAACACAAAAAAATTAGATCCTATACAGAATAGACAACCAAAAAAAAAAAAAAACATGTTAGTCCCTATCTTCAATGTATTAATGACACCTTGAGGAATCCAGCTTTTCCAAGAGTAATCATGAAACAGGAATTGAAATGAGAAGTTAGAGGCACAAATGCACTGACTTGCTGGAATTACTGCATACTTTAAGGTTATCCTGCAGTAATTCCGTAATGTGCAGTGTAAATGTAAGGGAGAAAAAGAAAAAAAAAAGATCTCTGGCATCTCATTCTTAGTGTTCCTGCATTCTGAACTTGTGCATAAGTTCTCTGTTTTCGAATTGGATCTATGGATATTGGATAATCTCAATGTAAAAACTCCAAAAATCATAACATTTGAAAGTTGGGAGGCATCTCAGTAACTATATAGGCCTATATATACAAGAAGAAATCTTCACATTAGCATACCCAACAAGGAGTCATTCACTTTCTGTCTAAAGACCTTCAAGATAGAGAAAGCTATCACTTCTCCAGTAACCCCTTTGCACTTTTAGAGAGGTTTAACATTAGAAAATATTTTCAGAACATCAAGTTTAATTCCAGCTATTTGCAACAACTGCCCATTGCTCCTAGATCTGCCATCTGAAGCTAAACAGAAAAGTCTAATCCTTCTTCCACATAGTCCTTCAAATACTTGAAATTATTATGTTTTTCCTCAAAATTCTTTTTCTCATTCCAACATTTATTTTATTTTCAATTCATGCAACAAAACAATTTTTATAACACATTACAATGAAAAGATGATTATATGTGAAAGTGCAAATCTACCAGTGCAATTTGCTATTTTCTCCAATATACAATTATGTAAATTCCTTTTTATTTCCTTTTTTTCTTCCTCTACCCTAGGGATGGCTAGCATTAGACACAAATAGGCACATCTGTCTCTACAGATATAGATATATAGATATACACATATATATGTAAAATTATTTTATACATATTTCTATATATTAGTTCTTTTTCTAGATGTAGATAGTATATATGTCCTTTATTTTTAATATGTGTATTTATAATAGTCAAAATGACTTGGATACTTAGTATTACTCTTCAAACAATGTTATTCTATACAATATTTGCTCTAGTCTATTCACTTCACTCTTCATCATTTTATTATCTTTCCATAGCTTTCTAGGATCACTAAACTCATTTTTTATAGCACAGCAGTATTCTATCACAGCTATTGACTACAACTTGTTTAGCCATTTCCCAATTGATGGGAATCTCTGCAATTTTCAGTTGTTTTTTTTCCCCACTACAAAAAGAGTTGCTATAAATATTCCATTCATATTTAAAATTATAATTACTAGTTGTGGATTTCCTTCCATCTTGTTTATACTCACTATTTTCTTTCTTATCTTCTCTTTTTTTTACCCTATCCTTTTTATCTTATTTTGTCCTCAACACCTCCATCTTAATTTCTCCACTCTCTGAAAAGTCCCCCATCTCCACCTACCCTTCCAAATACCAATGCAAATACCCCCTAAAAACTTGTCACCCACCCTGTTCTCTACTTTTTTCACCTCTCTAAATATTCAGAAGATTTTTATACCCTTAAAATTGTACACTTTGTTTCCTCTTCAATACAAATTAAAGTAATAGATAAATAGGTTAGATAAATAGGTGGTACAGAAGCAGACAGATAGATATAAAAATGTAGTTACAAATACAGACAACAGAAACTCAACCTTTCCTTCATTTTTTTTGTCTTGAGGCATTTGGAGTTAAGTAACTTGCCCAGGGTCACACAGCTAGGAAGTGTTAGTGTCTGAAACTAGATTCGAACTCTAGTCTTCCTGACTTCAGGACTGGTACTCTATCCACTGCACCACGTAACTGTCTCCCCTCAACCTTTCTTTCAAACTATTTTAGGACTGATGAGTTTTAGGAATTCTAAGATCATTTTCAGTAATAGATGGATAGATTAGATAGATGATACAGAGGCAGACAGATATCAAGATGTAGTTACAAATACAAATAACAAATAATTTTACCTTAATTAGTACCTTTCGATTAGTCTGTTTTCCTTATATTTCTTTGAATCTTTTACATCCAATTTTCCATTGAATTCTGATCATTTTTGTTACAAATATCTGTTTTTTTTATTTTATCAGATGCCAGTTGTTTTTATTTTTATTCAGGATTATGCTTACATTTATTGGACAAGTTATTCTTTGATGCAATCCCAGTTCTTTTGCTCTTTGAAATATAATATTCTAGTTGCTTCTAACCCATTCTCCTATTGTAAAGAATGAAAACCCTTTATTATACTAGTTGTCCTCTTCTGGTGCTCTCCAACTTATCATTGCCCTTCCTAAAGTACCAGCAAAAACTGAGCAGTTTTAGAAGATAAGACTTTAGATGTAGCCTGACTAAGGCAGAGGAGAAAATGACTGTGGCTTTCAAATTTCTGGCCTTCAACACCACCAAGCACATCCATCTGCTCCATATCCCTTCCCACATTAATCATATGTTCTTCAGGAACTTCAAGAATAACATGTGGATGAGTGTACAGAATCATAAGTCCAACTTCACACTCCTAACCATCAAGATAATGGTATTTGAATAGGAGAAAGATATGTCTATCAAAATAAATGTCTGATGTAAAGAAATTCCCTTGCAAAAGACTATTCATCAATGATATGGATTGGATATCTTGTGTTATCTCTATATTAACCTCTTTGAGGAAACTGACTGAAAGAGGTCTGGTCACTATGCTGAACTTATTCCAATTCCTGCTAACTCAAGGAGGGATGAAATAACCTTTCTGATGACTCATCTTTATTTTTAAGGTAAATATGGTAATGTTTCCACTATAAGGCAAGCAAGTGGTAAATAGAGTACTGGGCTTAGAGTCATGAAGAACTGAGTTTAAATCTGGCCTCAGATACTTATTAGCTGTGTGACTCTGGGCAAGTCACTTAACTCTTTTTATTTTCCTTTCCTTATCTGTAAAGTGAGCTCGAGAAGGCAAAAAAAAAATCTATTCCAGTACCTTTGCCAAGAAAATCCCAAATAATGTTATGAAGAGTTAGACATGACTAAAATGACTGAACAACAACAAACAACACCTCCACTACAGTGACTCCTGGGTGTCAATGTTTCTATTCATAGAAAATGATGAAATGTCTTCCTGAAAAGCAACCTGTTATAATAACCCCAGGGAATGACTTGGATGACTTCTGAAAGAAGTGTTTAATCCTCCTCTGTAGTGATGTCTCATCAGAATAGAGCTATCACAGACTGGTTCTAACTGGGAGTACAACCTGGGGTCCCTTCTCTTGGAACCTCTCCCTGACTTTTCTTCTCCTTCCAATCTGCTATCCTCCTTCATCAAAAAAAAGATTGGTCTCTTGCCAAGGCTCAGAAAGAATTGGCTGTAGAGGAAAAAGAGGACCTAGGGATAGGTGGAATGAGGAAGCTGAAAGGAGTGCTCCTCCTATTCTCTTTTCCCCATTTTCTCAAAGTACTCAAGATGACAGTACTATCTCTAGTTCAGGGATTGATGAAGAGGGAACTAACTATGTCATGTAAAGCATACATTTACCATCTACCCAGTGGTCTCCCTTTACTAGACTCCTTCTGAAGGAGATTAAAAAAAGGTTCATATACCGGCTTTCCTAGAAGAATATCCCAAGAGCTCATTAGTTTTTTTCTCTATTGTGCTTCTTTAGCCTTCTCTCTTCCTCTCTATGTCTATCTATGTCTCTGACTTTCTTCCTCTTTATTGGTCTCTGCTTCTGTTTTTCTGAGTTTCTCTCTTTGTCACTCTATTTTTATATTTGTTGCTCTCTGTATCTGAATATCTGTGTCTGATTCTCTCTTTTAGACACTCTCTGATTTTCTTTCTCTTTCTCTTCATCTCCCCTTTCCTCTAGTCTCTTGGCTTCCCCTTCTGTCACTATTGCTATTCTTGAGTTGTTTCACTCATGTCCAACTTTATGACCTCATTCAGGGTTTTCTTGGCAAAGATAACTGAAGTGGTTTGTCATTTACTTCTCCAGTTTACTTTATAGGTGGGGAAACTGGGGCAAACAGGGTTAAGTGACTTTACCTCTAGTAACTTTCTGAGATTTGAATTCAGATGCTCTTGATTCCATAGCAGGTGCCCTATCCACTGCCCCACATCTCCTCCTTCCAAAACAAAACAATACATACACATGTTTGGTATGACTTGCTTTTTCCAGGACACCATCTTTTCACTTCTAATTCTATTTCCCCCTCTTATCTCCCTCCTAGCTGCTCTGAACCAACAGAAGTTAGCTTGTATTCTTCTTCTGGTAAAGAAGCAGTTGAATGAGAGAGATAATAATTAAATAAGTACATAAATGAATGAATGATTAAAGAAGGTTGAACTAGATGATCCTTTACATCTATATAATCTATACTTTGTTAAAGGTCACCCAGCAAGAGGCCAAATCTTTTCATTCCCAATTCAATAAGTTTTTAACTCTATTATGTTTCTAGTGCAGAAAAGAGAAAGCAGGCCTTGGTTATAGGAAAACAGGATATAGGTCCTATTAATTAGGGGGTAGGCATTTAATACTCCCCCAATGTCTTAGACCTCTAAATCTTTAAATTCTAGAGAACTCACAAATTTGCTTGACTATATGAAGTTTCTATATTGAGAGTTCCATACATTAATTAAATCATAAGTCTAGAACTTATCTTCTCTCCCTTATGTTCCCCTTTGAGGCTTTGGGTAAAAAGAGGTCATAAAACTGAAAAGAATCACTTATACTGAATAAATCAGCTTTCTTTCTTCTCTTCCCTTCAAATCTGAATCATACAGTGGCTGGTATTTTGCATGGTATTTTTAGTCAGGATTAAGTGAAGTAGATGATTACTAAAACCTCTTTTAGAATTCTGAAATTCTGTGATTTGTAGATGTGGGCTAGTATTCTGAATGATTCCATGGACTCCCCTGACCCTGGAGTACTCCTTAAATCTTACAAGGAGTTCTCTATCATCTCTATTTGAGAGAATATCCCTATCTAAGTATCTGAGTTCTGAGCCACCATCCTTCCCAAAGGTATTGTCAATATCTTCATGCCTTGTGCTGCTGAAATGTCTAGGAAAAAAAAAGGTACCCGTCACTGTGAACTGGTCCCTGCAGCCTAAAGGCTTGATCATGGTTCCTTGGGAACAGTAAAAGCTGTTTTTAGAATAAAATCTGTCAAAGGCATCAAGTTATTGGGTTGACAGCAGAGCTAACTTCTGTGAGCCTCCATCTGGAAATCAGGCAGTTACAGATGGGAAAATGTTCTGTAACCTTGAAGATGGGAATAAGGAAGCTCTCAAAATTGTGATAGTGAGTCCCCTAATAGAATGACAGAGATGTTTCCAGATCAGAGAGCATTTGTGATGGCATTCTGTTTACATAGTTATAACACCTGACTGTTTTCTTTTTGTTTTATTTTAAAGGTGGGGAAGTTAGGCTGTAAATACATCTTGACTGCATGAGGCATGCACCCCAATACATGACTGCCTGTAAAAAGATTTTGCCCAGACATCTTCAAACTAACTCTTATTATTCACTATACTTTACCCTCCTACCTACCCTGCTTTTTTGTTATGAAAATTCTTGTTTTATTCCATAAATTTAAAATAAAAGGATATGAAGATTTTTTTCATGGAGAAGGTAGGAAGAGTCTAGGATAGGAAGGACTTTTTTCATTTTCAAAGGTTTTTATTTTCCAAATATATGCACAGATAATTTGACTCTAGCATAGCCTTGTGTTTCAGATTTCCTCCTCCTTCCCCCCATTGCTTCCCCTAGATGGCAAGCAATAATATATGTTAAACATGTTAAAATATATATTAAATCCAATATGTATAAACATATTTATATAATTCTTTTGCTGCACAAGAAAAATCAGATAAAAAAAGGAAAATAAATAAGAAAACAAAATGCAAGCAAACAACAAAAAAAAAGAGAATGTTATCTCGTGATCCATATTCAGTTCCTATAGTCCTCTCTCTGGGTGCAGATGGTTCTCTTCATCACAAGATCATTGGGACTGGCACCAGTCATCTTATTGTTGGAAAGAATCATGTCTATCAAAATTGATCATTGTATAGTCTTTTTGTTATCATGTACAATCTCTTCTGGTTCTGCTCATTTCACTTAGCATTAGTTCACGTAAGTCTCTCCAGGCCTCTCTACAATCATCGTCTTGATAGTTTCTTACCCAACAATAATATTCCATAACATTTATATACCATAACTTATTCAGCCATTCTCCAACTGATGGGCATCCACTCAGTTTCCAGCTTCTTGACATTACGAAAAGGGCTGCCACAAACATTTTTGCACATACTGGTCCCTTTCCCTCCTTTAAGATCTCTTTGGGATATAGACCCAATAGATACACTGCTAGATCAAAGTGTATGCACAGTTTTATAACTTTTTGAGCATAGTTCCAAATTACTCTCCAGAATGGCTGGATCCATTCACAATTCCACCAATAATGTATTAGTGTCCAAGTTTTCTCACATGCCCTCCAACATTCATCATTATCTTTTCCTGTCATCTTAGCCAATCTGAGAAGTATGTAATGGTACTTCAGAGTTGTCTTTATTAGCATTTTTCTGATCAGTAGTGATTTAGAACACCTTCTCATATGATTAGAAATGGTTTTAATTTCTTCATCTGAAAATTGTCTGTTCATATCCTTTGACAATTGATCAACTGGAGAATGGCTTGAATTCTTATAAATTTGAGTCAATTCTCCATATATTTTAGAAATGAGGCCTTTATTAGGACCCTTAAATGTAAAAATGATTTCCCAATTTATTGCTTACCTTCTGATCTTGTCTGCAATAGTTTTGTCTGTACAAAAACTTTTAAATTTGATATAATCAAAATTAACTTTCTGATGTTCAATTATGAGTTCCAGTTCTTCTTTGAACACAAATTCCTTTCTTCTCCACATATCTGAAAGGTAAACTATTCTGTGTTGTTCTGATTTGCTTATATCACTCTTTATGTTGAACTCATGAACCCACTTAGATCTTATCTTGGTATATAGTGTTAGGTATGAGTCAAGCCTTAATTTCTTTCATACTAATTTCCAATTTTCACAGTAGTTTTAATCAAATAGTGAGTTCTTATTCCAAAAGTTAGAGTCTTTGGGTTTGTCAAATATTAGATTAATATAGTTATTAAGTATTTTGTCCTGTGATCCTAACGAATTCCACCGATTGACTACTCTAGAGATTTCTTAGCTAATACCAAATGATTTTGGTGACTGCTGCTTTATAATATAGTTTTAGCTCTGGCACAGTTTGACTATCTTCATTAGCATTTTTGTCATTAATTTCCTTGAAATTCTTGAACTTTTGTTCTTCCAGATCAACTTTGTTATTATTTCTTCTAGATTTGTAAATTCTTGGGAATTTGATTGGTATGGAACTAAATAAGTAGATTAATTTAGGTAGTATTGTCATTTTTATTATATTTGCTTGGCCTACTCATGAACACTTCATATTTTTCCAACTGATTAGATCTGCCTTTATTTGTGTAGAAAGTGTTTTGTACTTTTGCTCATATAGTTCCTGACTTTCCCTTAACAGATAGATTCCCAAACATTTTATATTATTGGCATTTATTTTAAATGGAATTCTTCTTTGTATCTCTTGTTGTTGCATTTTATTAGTGATGTATAAAGGTACTGATGATTTATGTGGATTTATTTTATATTCTGCAACTTTTCTAAAGTTGTGGATTATTTCTAATAGCTTTTTAGTTAATTCCTTGGGGTTCTCTAAGTAAACTATCATATCATCTGCAAAGAGTGATAATTTGGTTTCCTCCTAACCTACTCTAATTCCTTTAATCTCTTTTTCATCTCTTATTGCCAAAGCTAGCATTTCTAATACAATATTGAATAGTAATGGTGATAGTGGGCAGCTTTCTTTCACTCCTGATCTTTTTGGGAATGGTTCCAATGTATCCCCATTACATATGATGCTTGCTGATGGTTTTAAATAGATGCTACTGACTATTTTAAGGAAAAGTCTATCTATTCCTATACTCTCTAGTGTTTTTAATAGGAATGGGTGTTGGATTTTATCAAATGCCTTTTCTGCACCTATTCAGATTATCATATGGTTTTTGTTAATTTGATTGTTGATATTGTCACTTATGCTAATAGTTTTCCTAATATTGAACCAGCCCTGTATTCCTGGTATAAATCCTACTTACTCATGGTGCATTATCTGGGGGATGATTTCCTGTAATTTCTTTACTAATATTTTATTTAAGATTTTTGCATGAATTAGAGAAATTGGTCTATAATTTTTTTTTCTCTGTTTTCACCCTACTTGGTTTAGCAATCATCACCATATCTGTCATAAAAGGAATTTGATAAGACACTTTCTTTTTTCAAATACTTTATATAGCATTGGAATTAATTGTTCTTTGATTGTTTGGTAGAATTCATATGTAAATCCTTCTCGCCTAGAAGATTTTTTCTTAAGGAGTTGATTAATAGCTTGTTCTATTTCTTTTCCCAAAATAGGACTATAAATTTTTTTTTTCCCTCTTCTGTTAATCTGGAAAATCACTATTTTTATAGATATTCCTCCATTTCATTTAGATTATCAAATTTATTGGCATATAGTTTGGCAAAATAACTTATAATTACTGCTTTGGTGGAAAGTTTTCCCTTTTCATTTTTGAGACTAACACTTTGATTTTCTTCTTACATTTTTCTAATCAAATTAATTAATCTTTATCTATTTTGTTGTTTTTTTTTCATAAAACCAACTCTTAATTTTATTTATTAATTCAATAATTTTCTTATTTTCAGTTTTATAATCTCCCCTTTTATTTTCAGAATTTTAAATTTGGTTTTTAATTAAAGGTTTTAAATTTGTTCTTTTTCTAGGTCTTTTAATTTTAAGCCCAATTTATTGATTTTCTCTTTCTCTATTTTATGCAAGTAAACATCTAGAGAGATAAAATTTCCCTTATAATTTGGCTGCATCCCATAAATTTTGGTATGTTTTCTCATTATTGCCATTCTCTGTGAGGAAATTATTGATTGTGTCTATGAATTGTTTCACCCATTTCTTCTTTAGGATTAAATTATTTAATTTCCAATTAGTTTTTGGTCTATTTTCTCCTGGCCTTCTATTGCATGTGATTTTTATTGCCTTATGATTTTTAAAAAATGTATTTAGTATTTCTGCCTTTCTACATTTGATTTTGAGGTTTTTATGCTCTAACACATGATCAGTTTTTGCATAAATTCCATGAACTGCTGAGAAAAAAGTAAACTCCTTTGTGTCTCTATTCAATTTTCTCCAAAGATTTATCATACCTAACTTCTAACATTTTGTTTACTTCCTTAAATTCTTTTTTTAAAATTTATTTTGTGATTCAATTTATCTAGTTCTGAAAGAGGAAGTTTGAGATCCCCCAAGACAGTTTTGCTGTCTATTTCTTCTTGCATCTCTGTTAACTTCTTCTCTAGGAATTTGGATGCTATACCACTTGATTCATATTTGTTTAGTATTGATATTGCTTCATTATTTATGGTACCTTTAGTAAAATATAATGTCCTTATATATCTCTTTTTATTAGATCTATCTTTGTTTTTATTTGATCTGGGATCAGGATTGCTATACTTTTTTTTTTTTTTTTTTTTTTTTTTTACTTCATCTGAAGAATAATAGTTTCTGCTCCCACCCTTTACTTTCACTCTGTATGTATCCCTATGCTTTCAATGTGTTTCTTTTAAATGTCCTACAGGATAATTTTAAAGAGGCCTGGAGAGATTTACATGAACTGATGCTAAGTGAAATGAGCAGAACCAGGAAATCATTATATATAGTAACAGGAAGATTATATGATGATAAATTCTGATGGAAATGGCTCTCTTCAACAGTGAGGTGATTCAAACTAGTTCCAATTGTTCAGTAGTGAAGAGAGGCATCTATACCTAAAGAGAGGACTGTGGGAACTGAGTGTTTTTCAAAACATAGCATTTTCACTCCTTTTGTTTGCTTGCTTGTATTTTATTTTGCTTACTTTTTTATATAAATATGTACACACATATTGGATTTAACATATAGTTCTACCATGTGTAACATATATTGAACTATTTGCCATCTAATGGAAGGCATGGGGGAAAAGGGGGGTCAGAAATTGGAACACAAGATTTTGCAAGTGCTAATGTTGAAGAATTGTCCATTCATTTGTTTTCAAAAATAAAAAGCTTTAAAAATAAAGTAATAAAAAATAAAGATGAGGATTTATTTTCCAAGCAAAAAAACAAATAAATGTGTTTCTTGTAAACAATATATTGTAAGATTCTGAGATTTGATCCAATCTGCTATCCACTTCTATTTTATGGGAGAGTTCATCCTATTCAAATTCATAGTTAAAATAACTAATTCTATATTTCCTGCCATTTTATTTATCCTAAGTTATGTTTTTCTATTTCCTTTCCTCTTTCCCTTTTCCCCAGTATTTTGCTTTTGATAACTACTTCCGTCAAACATCTCTTCTCCTTTAGAGCCCCTACTCCTTTTTTATACCTTTCCCCTAATTCTTCTGTTTTCCCTTCTATTAGTCCTTCCTTTTCTTTTCCCTCTTTTGCTCCCACTCACTATAAGGTGAGACAATTTTTTTTGTGAAACCAAATATTTCTGATATTCTCTTTTTGAGCCAAATCTGATGATTTGCTCACCCTCCCTCCTTTCTTTCCCTCAAATATTATTGATCTTCTTTGCCTCTTCATGAGATGTAATTTCCCTTTATCTCCTTTTTCCTTTTTTTCCAGTAAAATTTCCTTTTCATCTCTCTTTTCTTTTTCATATTATTGTAACAAAATCAAATTATACCCACAATCTCTAAGTATATCCATAACAGAAATATAGTTCTTAAGAGTTCTTTTCTTTTTACCTTTTTATGTTTCTCTTGAGTTCTGTTCCTGGAAAGATCATTTTTTTTTTAAATTCAGTTCTGTTTTTTTTCATTAGAAATAGGTGAAATTCATGCATATTTCTGTATATCATTCTTCTTCCTTGAAAGATAATGCTCATTTTAGCTGGATAGCTTATTCTTGGCTGTAATTCAAGTTCCTTTGTGTTTCAGGATATCAGATTTCAGGCTCTTCGATTCTTTAAGGTGGAAGCTGGTAGGTCCTAGGACATCCTAATTGTGGCTCCTTGGTATTTAAATTGTTTCTTTCTGGCTGCTTGCAATATCTTTTCCTTGGTGTGATCATTCTGAAATTTAGCCATGATATTCCTTGGGAATTTAATTTTGGGGTCTCTTTCTGCCTTCTGATTCTAAGATATCAAGATAGTTTTCCTTTATGATTTCATGTAAGATAATGTCTAGGTTCTTTTTTTCAACATGGCTTTCAAGGAGTCCGATAATCCTTATACTGCTATTTTCCAGGTCAGTTGTTTTTCCTAGGAGGTATTTCTTTCTTGTTATGGACCAGAAGTCTGTACTTATAACAAGGATTCTTAAGTCAGTGAAATTGATAAGACAATGGTTATTTAGTTTAGCAAGGTGATTAATAGCTCTTATAAGTTCAGTAAGATTGATTTACTCTTACAACAAATAATGGTTTCCTAATGATAAAATGATTGGTTTATACTCAGTGTAGAGCATATAAGCTGGGGCAAACTCAGCCAGGGAGAGAGCCAGATTCATTCACTTCATCTCACACCACAGTGGTGGTTGGCCTATCCTCCTGCATTTCTCCACTGAGACCACAGCCTATCTGAAAGGCCTCTAGAAAAGTAGCCCAGGTTCCAGGAAAGGAAACTAGATTGTGAAGAAGATAATAAAAGATTTGGACTTTAACATTTGGTTCTTCTTGGGTGATTACTGAGCTGAAACAGAGGCTGTCCCAAGACCTCCAGAAAACCAAACAAGAACTCTACACTTTCTTTCTTTCTTTTTTCTTAAAGCTTTTTATTTTTCAAAATATATGCATGGACAATTCTTCAACATTAGCCCTTGCAAAACCTTGGGTTCCAATTTTCCCCCTTCCCCCACTCCTTCTGCAAGTTGTACAATATATTTTAAACATGTTAGAAATATATGTTAAATCCAATATATGCATTCATATTTATCCAATTCTTGCTGCACAAGAAAAATCAAATCAAACCGGAAAAAAAAAGGAAATAGTGAAGCAAAATAAAATTCAAAGCAGACAACAACAAAAAGACTGGGAATGCTATGCTGGGAACCACATTCACTTTTCACTTTCCTCTCTGATAAGAGGGATAGCTCTTTTCATCATTGAAAAATTGAACAATTGCTGGGTATAATGATCTCCTGGTTCTTCTCATTTCATTTAGCTTCAGTTCAGGTAAGTCTCTCCAGGCCTCTCTGAAATTATCATACTAGTTGTTTCTTATAGAACAATAATATTCCATAACACTAATATATAACAATTTATTTAGCCATTTTCCAATTTATGGGCTTCCATTCAGTTTCCAGTTTCTTGTCACTACAAAGAGGGCTGCCACAAACATTTTTTGCACATGTGAGTCCCTTCCCTTCCTTTAAGATTTCTTTGGGATATAATCCCAGTAGAAACACTGCTGGATCAAAGGATATGCACAGTTTGATAAATTTTGAGAATAGTTCCAAATTGCTCTCTACAATGATTGAATCCATTCACACCAATTGAATTCCACCAACAACATATCAGTGTCCCAGTTTTCCCACATGCCTCCAACACTGGTCCTTATCATTTCCTGTCATCTTAGCCAATCTGAGAAGTGTGTAGTGGTACATTAGAGTTGTCTTAATTTACATTTCTCTAATCAATAGTGATTTAGAGCACCTTTACATATGACTAGAAATAGTTAAAATTTCTGTATCTGAAAATTGTTCATATCCTCTGACCATTTATCAATTGGAGAATGACTTGAATTCTTATAATTTTGAGTCACTTCTCTATATAGTTTAGAAATGAAGCCTTTATCAGAACCTTTGAATGTCAAAAAATATTTTTCCAGTGTGTTGCTTCCCTTCTATCTTGTCTGCATTAATTTTGTTTGTACAAAACCTTTTTACCTTAATATAATCAAAGTTATCTAATTTGCGATGAATAATGATCTCCAGTTCTTCTTTGGACGCAAATTTCTTCTTTCGACGCAAATTTCTTCTTTCTCCACAGATCTATGAGGTACACTAATCTATATTCTTCTAGTTGGTTTGTAATACCATTCTTTAAGAACCCATTTTGATCTTATCTTGGTATATATACAGTGTGAGGTATGGATCAATGCTCCCAGGAGCTATTTCATATTTTCTTCTATATTTTTTTTTTGTTTGTTTGTTTGACTGATTCTTGATTATTGAGTTATTCACTTTCATTTGTTCAATTCCAGTTTTTAGTTTATTATTTTCTTCAGTTATCTTTTTTAGCTCCTTTTGTGTTTGGCCAATTGAATTGTTTTGTTCATTGAATTTTTTTCCATTTTGCAAATTTTGTTATTCAATGAGTTTGTATCTTTTTCATATCTGTTTTGTAAGGCATTATATGCTTTTTCCATTCCTTCTTGCAAAGATCCTATTTCATTTCCCCCTTTTTCTTCTCTCTTTTAAGATCCTTTATGCAATCTTTCAAGAAAGCCTTGGGAAATGGGGAACAACTCATATCTCCCATTGGAACTTCATCTGGAATTGATTTGCCTTTAAGAACCTCAGGATTTGAGGCCTGTCAGTCTACATAAAAGCTTTTTATGTGAGAGGTTTTTTTTTTTTTTTGTTTTTTTTTTTTTTTTGTTTGTTTGTTTGTTTTTTGTTGTTGTTCATTATTTCTTTGTAAGGATTAAGGTCTACTCATAATGGAAAGGAGTGACAGATGCTTTAATTTGCCCTGGGGCAGTTCTGCTGATTGATTTTCAGTGCTAGGTAATGGCAGCTAAGTCCAGTCATCTTCCTGAGCTCAGTAATTTACAATTTGCCTTTTGTAGCAAATCTGTCAAACCATCTGCTTTTAACCAGGACAGAGTGCCCTAAGGGCCCACAAAAGATTCCCAGGTGTGAGAAACCTGCAATTCTTTGACTCCCTGTCCCAGCTCCATGTCCTAGGTTCCCTGATCTGTGGTCTGAGCTCTAGATTGTCCTCCTGACCAACTGAAACAGACCTATTCTGAAGTTCTTCCAAGGTATCTTCTTCTGAGAATGTCTTTTACTCCAAATATTTCTGGGTTCTTTGACTCCAAAAACAGTTTAGAGGCTTAATCTGCTATTGGTCTGAGAGAAGCTCAGAGGAGGTCATAGAAAGTCGTGTCTGCTCTCTGCCATTTTGGCTCTGTGTGCTCCACCCCTTTTTAAAATATATGAAAGTAGAATGAAAGAAAACAGAATCTTCTCTGATCTTGGGGCCAAAAAATTCCAGAATTTCAGAATTGAAAGGTACCTGATAGGTTATTTAGTCTAATACATTTTTGAAATGTTATTGTTTCAAGAAAAAAACAAAAAACAAAAAAACAAAACAACAACAACAACAAAAACCCTCACAAACAAAACATACATAAACACACATAGCAACACCATTACCATTACTACCAATACCACCACCAAAAGCAAAAACCCTAACCATGAGATGATGAATGCAAAGCCTGAGAGACAGAGTTTCTGGGTAATTAAAAATCAATTTATTAAAACTGATTTAATTTGGCTAGCTGATAATAAATTAATAGTTAACAATTGATAAGGGGGTACTTAAGGGGGTAGTTCTCATTTAAATGAGAAGGTAAGCTAAAACTCCTCAGTTCTTACTGAAAATGTGACTTAATCTTGAGACTCAACAACCTCTGGCGATCTGAACAGAGGAATCCATATTTACCAAGACTATTTTGGTTAATTTTTTTCCTTAATGACCTGGATTAAATTATACTCTGATGTTGGAGTGCAAGGGCATTGGCTTAATATTAAATAGGGCTACTATTCACCTAGATTAGAGTCTGCTTATACTCTGAATAGAAATATGGTTTCCTAATTGGATGGGGTTCCACATAAGATTGTGAAGCATGTTCCCAGATGATTTGGGATAGTATCACCTATCAGCAATATCCTTTAGAGGTTAGGATGGATGATGGATGACTGACTTAAAGGATTTCATTCTTAAATGAGGAAATGCAAATCCTCATTTAATATTTTTTTATTAATATAATAGAAAAAAATTTTTCTCTATTGGACATCCCATATCAACTCTCACCTCCACAAAGGTACTTTGGCTGCTTTGTATTTAGGCAATGACGAAGTGATATCAATAATCTGATCCTTTAGTCTTTTGAGTCAGGCAAGGATTGAGGAAGGTCTCAATATCCTTTTTAAGGAAAAATTAGCCTAACATGTTTGAAATGTGGGAGAGAGGGGAGAGGAAATTGCTCCTATCGTATCTTGGATCACATAGCTAGTGAATATCAGAGGTAAGATTTGAAGTCAGGTCTTCATGATTACAACTTCATGATTACTCTATGAGCTGCACCAATTTATGGCCCCTAGGTTTCTTTATCATCTACAAAGGAATTATAGTTAAACCCATCATATTCCTCCTTTTGGAAATTATGCACTATTTTGTAATCTAAGATCTAATTGCTAGACAGTTAGTTGATGCAAGGCATCTTGAATCAGGAAGACCTAAGTTCAGATATGACCTCAGACATTTAGTAGCTGTGTGCCCCTGGGCAAGTCACTTAACTATTTGACTCAGTTTCCACATCTGAAAAATTAGCTAGAGAACAAAATGGCAAGTCACTCCAATACCTGCCAAGAAAACTCCAAATGTGGTCACAGTTAGGTATGACCACAGTGATTGAACAACAACAACAAAAAATCAAATTAGCATTTGTTTTGGTCTCATTTTCTGCTTCTAATTCATATTACGCTTACAATTCTCCAGATCCTCTACATCTGATTTGCAAACTCTTAATTATATGTGTCTCCTACATCCTGTCCTTAAATAGTTGACTTGTTTTTAACCCAACCATGGTCCCATTAAAAGGAAAATTATATATTCCAGTTTTTGCCCTGATTAAAGAGGCAGAACTGAGGAAAGAGAAAGTTACAAAAGAGTTTATTAATACCAAGAGAGAAAAAAGAAAAACAAAAACACCAAAAAACAACAACAACAAAAAAACATTGTTGGGCTGATAAACTGTACCAACCAGATTCAAAGGGTGACCTGCTTTTATAGATAATAGAAAGTGTCTTCTATGTAAAGGCATTTTGATTGGATTATACAATTCTGAAGAGGTGGGATTAGTCCTACTTCAGTTTTCTCCCAACTATTTTGGTTGGCCTCCATTTGAGAAGCTGGGATGGTAAGCATGAATAGCTTCCATGTACTCATTTTGAGGAGAGGAAATTAACCCTAAAGAAAGATTATCACTTGGGTATTAGGTGGCCCATGGATACTGGGGTCAGGAAGACTCATTTTCTTGAATTCAAATCTGACCTCAGATACTAACTAGCTGTATGACTCTGGTCAAGTTACTTAACTTTGTTTGTTACAATTTCTTTATTTTTAAAATGAACTGGAGAAGGAAATAGCACTCTCTTTGCCAAAAAAAAAAAAAAAAAAAAAAAAAAAAATCAAATAGAGTTGGACACACTGAAAAACACACACACACACACACACACACACACATACACACACACACACACACAAAAACCCAGAAAAAAAGTGAAAATAACATATGTTGATGTACATTTAGTCTCCTTCAATCTTTTTCTGGATGTAGCTGGCATTTTTTTGTCTAAAAACTTTGGGATTGCTTCAGATCACTGAACTGCTGAGGAGAATCAAGCATTTCATAGTTGATCATCACACATTCTTGCTATTATTATGTACAATGTGTTCCTGGTTCTGATTGTTTTGGTCAGCATCAGTTAATTTAAATTATTCCAGCCCTTTCTATAATCAGCTTGTTCATCATTTTTTACAGAACAATAATATTTCATTACCTTCATGTTCCAGAGCTTGTTCAGCCATTCCCCAATTAATGGGCATTTCCTCATTTTCCAGTTTTTTGCTACCACAAAAAGAGCTGCTACAAACATTTTTACACATGTGGATCCTTTTCCCTCCTTTATGATTTTCATGGAATTCAGATCTAGTAATGGCACTGCTGGATCAAAGGGTATGAATATAGCCCTTTGGGCATAGTTCCTGATTGTTCTCCAGAATGATAGGATCATTTTACAACTCCACCAACAATGAATTATTAATTAATTGTCCCAGTTTTCCCACATCCCCTCCAAAATTTATCATTATCTTTTCCTGTCATCTTAACCAATCTGAGAGGTGTGCAGTAATTGATGTGTTAATAATTTTTTTAAAATACCATATAGTGTTTCAAGTTTCACAAAATTCAATTGAAATAAAAATAATAATCAATATCATTTTCAGAAAATCAAAATTTTCAGAGTATGTTAGTTTTAGAAAAGAATTGAGCCCATCATTGTTGGTAGAATTGTGAATGAATCCAACCATTCTGGAGAGCAATTTGGAACTATGCCCAAAGGGTTATCAAACTGTGCATACCCTTTGATCCAGTAGTGTTACTACTGGGCTTATATCCCAAAGAGATCTTAAAGGAGGGAAAGGAATGCTTATATGCAAAAATGTTTGTGGCAGCCCTTTTTGTAGTGGCAAAAACCTGGAAATTGAATGGATGCCCATCAATTGAAGAATGACTGAATAAATTGTGATATACAAATGTTATGGATTATTATTGTTCTATCAGAAATGACCAGCAGGATGATTTCAGAGAGGCTTGGAAAGATTTACATGAAGTCTAAGTGAAATGAACAGAACCAGGAGATCATTATATGTGATGTTCTGTTGTCTCTAAATTGTTCTCTGGGAGGAGGTTTCTTGGGGAGCTTCTGGAGGAAGCATTCCTTTCAGTTCAGTTCAATAATTCCAAAATGCACCCAGGAGTTAAAGTTCTTTACTGTCTCTTTCCAAATCTTATCTCCAGATCCTTTATTTTCTCCTTCAAGGCTTGTCTCCTTCACTTGGGGCTAGGCTAGCTTTCTTAGAGTCCTCTCTCTCTCTTTGGTTCCCAAGAGTTCTTGTCCGAATGTCTCCAGCCTCTTATCATCTTCCCCAATGTCTCCAGCCAGCACAGAAGTCGAAGTGGGAATGAATCAGACTCCACCTCCAAGAGTGTGGGATTGTGGGTTTCCCAGAAGTTAATCCTAGTTGTGAATCTCCCAAAGTCATCTTTGGCCCTAAATCTCCCAAAGTCCTCTTCTCTGAAGTCCCTTGAAGTTCTTCTGGGAAGTCCTCTCCTTGACTGAATTCAGACTCTGACTCTCCCCACTGAATCTTGGCTCCTTATATCCTGTATATATCCTATATCCAATATATAGAGAATAGGCTTGTGGGTCCTCCCTGGGCTTATGAGAGCTCCTTAAAAGTATGCTCTCTTAAAGATGTGAATCTCAGGGAATTCTAGTAAATATATTACTGAACTAGAGAACTGTTAAGTACCATACTAAATTAGATAATTACTGTCTCTACCCATTCCAGTGACTTAGCACCTTGTAAGAATCCTAACAATTATACACTATTCTAATGGACATGGCTCTATTCAACAATGAGATGAACCAAATCAATTCCGATTCAATAATGAAGAGAACCCGCTATACCCAGTGAAAGAACTATGGGAAATGAGAGTAGACCACAACATAGCATTTCCAATCTTTTTGTTATTGTTTGCTAGCATTTTTGTTTTACTTCTCAGGTTATTTTTAACCTTCTTTCTAAATCTGATTTTTCTTGTGCAGCAAAATAACTGTATAAATATGTGTACATATATTGCATTTAACATATACTTTAACATATTTAACATGTGTTAGACTACTTGCCATCTAGGGGAGGGTATGGAGGGAAGGAGGGGAAAAGTTGGAACAGAAGGTTTAGCAAGAGTCAATTTTGAAAAAGTATCCATGCATATGTTTTGTAAATAAATAGCTATAATAATAATAATAATAAAGAATTAAGTCTATATAGTCCAACTTGTACCTGAATAGCAGTCACCTGGAAAAGCTCTCAAATGTATCCTTACAGTGTATCCTGGCACGGAGTCTTCCAGCTTTTGTGTGAAGATCCCTATTGAGCAATAAGCTACTAGCTCTCAAAGTAGTCCATTGTGATTTAAGATAGCTCTCACTGTTAGGAAAATTTGTCATTCTATGAAATCTAAATTTGCCTCTATGCCACATTGGTCTCTGTATAGTTCCCCAGGCTTTTTCTCAGTAGAATAATCATTTTTTATTCTAAGAATTTCATTCCTGATATTTTCCCATTTTTCTTGGACTGCTTCTCCTCTAGAATGTTAATCCATCTATTATTAAATTATCTATCCTTCCTCTGAACCTGGGGAGATTTACTCTTCTAACTTTTG
This sequence comes from Sminthopsis crassicaudata, assembly GCF_048593235.1. NCBI lineage: Eukaryota > Metazoa > Chordata > Mammalia > Dasyuromorphia > Dasyuridae > Sminthopsis > Sminthopsis crassicaudata. Next base: position 95,380,689 of record NC_133617.1, read on the forward strand.
AGATGAATGAACAGAAAATGACTAACTTTCCTTTCTTTTATTAGAAAAATCTAAGATGGAGTGGCTACTTCTCTCCAAGGTTCTCATCATGATAATTTTAACAAATATTTCCTTTTTTTAATGGAATCAGATCAAGAATAGAATCATCCCTTATTGATTCTTTTGAGAGATGAAATTATCTGTAAGGTAAGTTAAGACATCATCAACAACTCTACTTTTGATGGAGAAAAAAGAGCTCACATATATCTGGATATTGAAGTTCCAAGTCACTAGATTACAAGAGATTACATAAAGCATTTTATTAAGTGCTTTCTATATGGGAGGCATTGTGCATAGAGGTGAGTTCAAACAACAAAAAAAATAAAAGGCATCTCTGGTCATCAAGGGACTTATATTGTGTTAGAGGAAAACAACACATAAAAGAGAGCTGGAGAAAATTGGGGGGAATTGAGGGAGTAGAAGGAAGATAAAAAAATAACCTGGAGAATCAGCAATGAAATTGAAATGATTATGGCTGGCATAAATATTTCCTCAAACAGAAAATCCCTGGAGGAATTTACTAATGGGAAGGGAGGACCTGAGTGCTTGGGGGTAGTATCAGCATGACAAGGTCATTGGGATGGATATGGACAAGTATTCAGAGAAATCGCAGGTTCTGAGCTAGGGCGAAAGTGACCATGGGCTGGTACAGCTAATTTCTCAAATGACAGTTCCTAAGGAGGAATTCACCAAATGGAGAAGGAGGTTGTTCTGTGTCAGGTATGTAATTTATTTTCTAAAGTCTCACATACTTCCTCTTTCCATCTATGTGGCTTGTAATATTCTCCAAGAATGATATTGTTTCTATTTCTGCTTTTGGTCATCTTTACTCAAAAAAATTCCAATATACTTCTCTGTCTGGTATCAGTATTGCCTGTAATGAGTATATATGAATCTATCTCAAGATATATTTTTTACTCCTTCTTTACTTCCTCACTCAACTTTTATTTATTGTAGTCCTACTTTTCTTTTTTCTTTCTTTCTTTCCTTTCTCCCAATTTACCTTCCTTTCTTCCATCCCTCTCTCTTTTTTCTATCTAAAATAAGCTTAAATAACTTACCCAGGGTCACAAAGTTAGTAAGTGAGGCTGGATTTGAACTGAAGTCCTCCTAACTTCAGGGCCAGAGCTCTATGTACTATACCCCCCTAGATATCTCCTATTCTTTTTCTTTTGGATGAGGTTTCTTCTTCAAGAGAATCTAATCATATTTCTTATTCTATAATATTTATGAGTTCAAATCACATAGTATCATAGAATCGTTTGGCTTAAAAGGAATTTCAAATACCATCAGATTTAACTCTACCTAAAGCAATGGACACTGTCTACAACACAGACAACAAACAATCACCCTGGCTGTGCTAGTAACAAAGAATTGATGATCTATCAGAGGAACTTTCTCTGTTTTTTAATAGTTCCAGATGATCGATTTCTCCCTCCCTCCTTTATTTTAAATCAGATCTCTAAATTAAGGCCACTTACAGACAAACATAGGAAGAATGAAAGAAATTTATTTCCCTAGACCCTTTTCCTTTTCTCTCATTTTTTTTTTTGCTTTTTAATGTAATAAATATGGTGTGAATGTAGATTCACAATCAAACATACAGCAAAAATGTATTAAACACTGTTGAATTGTTCCAAGTGTTAGATATATAAAAACGAATAAATATAAAGACAAGTAAATAGCACCCAAAGGCAAAACTTTCATAAGACCTGGCTCTGACTCCTGTTTACACCATCTAGGAGCTGTATTATCTTGAGTAAGTCACTTTCTCTCTCTGAAACTGTTTCCTAACCTGCCAAAGTGAACTGACATTACTCATTTTACCCACCCAACATGATGGATTTGAAAATAAAATTTGACCACTAAAACATAAGTACTTGAAAGATGTTAAAATGCTTCATAAAGCAAATTGAAGTCCTCAATAGATAGAGCACTGACCTTGGAATTAGGAAATTTTGAATTCAAATCCAGCCCCAGGTACTTACTAACTATAACACTCTGGGAAAGTTACTTACCCTCTGTTTGCCAGTTTCCTAATATGTAAAATGAGATAATAATAGCACCTATCTCATAGAGTTATTATGAGAAATTTTCTGAGCATTTGTTGCAGTTCCTATTGGCACATAAAATTTTAGGAAATTACATACTTTTTTTAATAGAGCCTAAGAATGATTTAGTTGTATTACTTTTGTATTATTATGTACTTTGCTATTTTGTTCTGATTAAATACTTTGCTATTTCATTTATGCTTTCTCCCTAATCTTTTGTTGAAATGAATGGGAATACAAGCTACTTATACCACACGTGGCCTCTTTTTCTCCTCTGAGATTCTATAAAGTTGTGAAATAATGAGTGCCAGAATTACTTTCCCTTAAACTACCACTCATTGCTCCTTGTTTTGCTCTCAGAGGTCAAGAAAAAATATATCCAATTTCACAGATAAAAACCTTCCCCAATACCTCCTATTTTCTCTTCTCTGGACTCACTTTGTCCTTATTCTTCACCTAATACTTAAATGAATTCCAGTCTCCTCATCAACCTGTTTGCCCTTCTCTAGGTCATATCAGGTTTATCAGCGTCTTTGGTAAAATATATACTGGCCAGAAAGGGAGAACTAATACAAAAGAAACATGTGAGAGTAGAAGGCTGGTAATATTGGATCTTAATAGTCATATTATTTTAAGAAGAAAAAAATTATATATCTGAAGAGGTTTAGAAGTTTCTGAGCTTCTAGTTCCTATTCTGGGGAACAGAAACTTTTAGAAGGGGGTATTGATTAAGACTAAATGGTAAAACAATACTGAAATACTATTTTACACCCACCAGATTGGTCTAAATGATAGAAAGGAAAAATGACAAATGTTGGAGAGAATGTAGAAAATTTGGGAAATTTATTTTTGATAGAATTGGAAAATAACCTAAGCAATCTGCAATTATATCCCCCCCAATTATTAAACTACCTATATGTTTTTATCCAGAAATATTCTTATGTGTTCTATTTCCAAAGATGATTATTGAAAAGAAAAAGAATCTATATCTTCTATAATTTTTATAGCATCTCCCTTTGTGGTGGAAAAGAACTGGAAATTGCAAGAATGCCCAATGGCTGAACAAGTTGTGGTATATGATTGTGATGGAATAAGAAATTATGAGTTCAATGATCTTAGAAAAACATGGAAAGATTTGCACAAAATAATGAAAAAAGAAATGAGAATCAAGAGAATATTGTAACAGCACTTTTTTAGATTAACTATGTACAATTCTTTTAAACATATTTCCATGTTTGTCATGTTGTGTAAGAAAAATCAGACATGGGAAAAAAGATGAGAAAGAAAAAAAAAGTAAGCAAGAAAACAACAACAGATGAAAATATCATATTGTGATCTACATTCAGTCTTCATAATTCTATGAATGCAAATGACATTTTTCATCCAAAGTCTATTGGAATTGCTTTGAATCACCTGATTGTAGAAAAGAGCCAAGTACATCACAGTTGATCATCACATAATCTTTTTGTTGTATAATGTTCTATTGGTTCTGCTCACTTCACTCAGCATCAGTTCATCTAAGTCTTTCCAGGCTTTTCTGAAATCAGTCTGCTCATCATTTCTTATAGAACAATAATATTCCATTACATTTGTATATCATTACTTATTCAACCATTCCCCAACTGATGTGCATCCACTCAATTTCCAGTTCCTTTCCACTACAAAAAGGGCTGTTGTGGATCTTTTTCCCTTTTTTTTTAAAATGATGTCTTTGGGATACAGGCCCAGTAAAGACTCTGCTAGATAAAGAATATGCAGAGTTTATACCCTTTTGGAATAGTGCCAACTTGCTCTTCAGAATGTATGGCTCATTTCACAACTCTACCAACAATTCATTAGTGTGCCAGTTTTCCCACATTCCTGCCAACATTTATGATTATCTTTTACCCTCATTTTAGTCAATCTAAGATATTTGATAATTAAGAGGTATATTAATAGCAATAATAGTTTTTATAAAGCTTCTTATTTTCAAAACATATGCATAATTTTCAGCATTCACCCTTGCAAAACTTTGTGTTCCATTTTTTTTCTCTCTCTCACCATACCTCCCCTAGACAGTAATATATGTTAAACATGTGCGATTCTTCTATACATATTTCCATGATTATCATGATGCATAACAAAAATCATATCAAAAAGGAAAACAAAATGCAAGTAAACAACAACAACAAAAATGAAAATACTATGATGTGATCCACCCTCAGTCCCCACAGTCCTTTCTCTGGGTGCAGTTGGCTCTCTTCATCACAAGATCACTGGAACTGGTCTGAATCACTTTGCTATTGAAAAGACTCACATCCATCAGAACTGATATTGTATAATCTTGTTACTGTGTATAATATTCTCTTAGTTCTACTCATTTCACTTAGCATCAGTTCACGTAAGTTTCTCCAAGCCTTTCTGAAATCATTTTGCTGATTGTTTCTTACAGAACAGTATTTCATAAAATTTATATATCATAACTTATTCAGCCATTCTCCAAATGAGCAATATTGTTTTAAGAATGACTTTAAGCCAATAAATTAATTTGTCTTTTATAAGTACTCAAATTAACTATAAAGGACATGTGAAAATACTGTCTGCATCCAGAGAAAGAACTGATAAATGTTACATATATATGCATGTGTATATATATTGTGTGTTCTAACTAACTATCTATCTATCTATACTTCTGTCTAATAGTAGCTATCTCTAAATTGGGAGATTAATAAAAGAAAAAAATTATATGAAAACTATTATATTTGTTAGAAATAGCAAGTTGTGCATAGTAGATTTCTAGTTTCTTGTGTGATCATCTTTTTTATTCAGCTATATTATGCATGTTTTACTACATAAATTAAAAAATTAAGAAACAAAATATATACTGATCACTGTAAACAATAATTGAATTATGCTCTTACTGAATCAGAGGACTACAAAACTCTCTTATTTCTCCTATCCTGGATACCTGCCTTCTCTAAATGTCATCTAAGATCATATTAGCATTAGTTTTTTTGGCTGCCATATCATACTGTTGCCTCTTATCGAACTTTTTGAATCCACAAGCACATCCAGGTCTTTTCCTTTTTTTATTATCCATCAATAATCTTTATCTATGTGTTTCTTTTTTTTTTTTCCTTTATTTTTTTTTTTTGGCAAAAGGTAGTTTTATTAATGTTAAAGAGTTACAGACAAAATGAAGAGATACAATAGACACCAAGAATGATAAATATGAAATAGATTTGGGAGAGCATTTAGTTAGCAAGAAAGGGGTTCCCTAGTGAAACTCACAATTAGCTGGGCTAAAGGAAAGACTCCATGAAGTGGAAGTATGCCATTAACTGACAGCTTAAATTCAGAGAGAAATTTAGCATCCTAAAAGAGCTAGTTAGCTATATGAATAAGAACAATTTTTATGTTTTTTTTAAATGCAAGTATATGTATTCCTTTTAAAGTCATCATCTCATACTGAGCAAATTGTTCTAGCATGCTATACTTTTGTATTCTGTTTTGGTCAGACCATGTATTATACATTCTTATCTTTGTCAACTTTATATACATTTCATTTTAGAAAGGACTCATAAACTGGAGCACATGCAGAATGAAAAGACCAGAATGATGAGGATGACTTGAAACTACAAGGATATGTTCAGGGGATTGGGAATTTTTGGCTTGGATAATAGAAAGTTTGAGAGAGAGATGACAGAAATCAGCAAGTATATGAAAATCAGTTTTTATCAAGAAATAACTATTACACTGCCATCTTAAATGTTTGCTTTTCCCTCCTTTGGACAAATAAAAACACTAGTAAATGTAATCTAGGAAAATGCTTAACCTGGCAATTGATTGATTCTTGATGTTTGTGCAGATGGATGTACAATTTTATTCTGAGGGAGACAAAGAGAGAGTGACCTCTCTGACCCAACTAGATGTGTACTTTGTATAAATTATTTCATTAATCTATATTATTGCATGATATTACATTTAATTTAAATAAAACTATTTAGAACAAGTTTATCTAATGAACCTTTGAGTATACTAATTGTGTATGGGTCATGCAAGACTAAATAAAGTAGTGAAATATATTTTTGGAGTCAGATGTTGCACATATGTATAGTCTTCATTTTCTCTAGCTGTCTCTTTTTATATTTCCTCCCTCATCCTTTAAATGAAAGGAGGCTTCTCTATCTAGACATTACCAATAAAAAACTATCTAGCCATTGTCTTTTATTCCAACTCGTTTTCAAGTCTTTTTGTTGTAATATGCATCATACTTAGTTTCTCTCTACTTTTATCATAACCACTTTAAATCAGACTTTCTTACCTCTTGCATGGATTAATGTAATATCTCCTCAACTGATTTCCTCACCTCCAATCTCTTTCCTCTATAATCTATCATTCATATAGCTCCCAAAATGATATTCAAAAAGTATATAGGTCATCCTAGTCCTTTACTGAGCAAGCATCACTTATTTCCTATTGTATGTGTGGTGTCTAAGAAGCACTAACACATCTGGTGTGAGGACTTATCATGTCTTTTTTAGGGCTCATTCACTTTAGTGTCCTTCTCTCACTCAACTCTCACCAGTGGCTCCAAGAAACTGTGACATGTGCAGTGGTCACATCCCAGTAAAAGCATCTCATCAAATGGGCTAAACCAGGTTGACTATATTCTATAGGACTCAAATCCATCAATGAAGTAAAAGGATGTCTACCTTAAGTATATGAAGATTTCCTCGGCAATATGGGTGGATGAGAATAATTTATTTCAATGGCCATGAAGGTAGCTTAAGCAAACGCTATGGAGAGCTTAGAATTTGGCTGGACATTGTCGATACAAAGGTCATCTGCTGCACCCCAAGCTATTTCCAGTTTTACTGACTTTGATAACTCTGGATCTTTAGTTTTTAATAAAACCTGAAACTATTTTGACCATTTTTTTGCATTTACTAAGTTCTGTGTACATGTTGTTTTCTCCTAGAGAAAACAGTCTGTGAAGATAGGGATTATTTTGTTTTTATCTCTATATCTCTAACACTTAGCACAGGCACCTGGAATTTAGTGGGCACTTAATGCTTGTTATGTTGAATTGAAAAATCAAACAGACTGCCTGCCTCATAAGGTAGTGAGTTCTCTGTCACTAGAGTTCTCTAATCAACGATTGAATGAGCACTTATACTACTGTAGACTCATTCTGCCTAGGCAGAGTATGGGTTAGATGGCTTTTAAATTGTATCTCGTTTTGACAATTTTATAGCCTGATACTAAGATACTTAAATACAGAAAAATCTCATATGCTATAATAATGCAGACCACAACAGTTTATTAATAACCTTTGATGATGATTCGGTTGAGGGGAGATACAAAGATCTTTAAAGGCACAATTTCTGGTCTCAAGTTGATCATACTTTATTTGGAGAGGCAAGACTAATAATGCATGTGAAAAAGCACAAAATATGCCCTCGTCAGCTTTTACAAGGTAATGAAGTGTTGATATTCTTCAGTAGAATTCTTTAGGCAATTGTTAGATGACCATTTTCTAAGAAAACTAAAGGGAAAAGCTTCTTAGTTGGACTAAAAAATCTGAAGTCCCTTTGATGTCTAAGAAAGGAAGAGATCTATTTCTGTTTCTCTGTTCAATTTCTATCCCTCTCTTTCTCATTTCATTTCTCCCATGTCTCAGTAAAATGTGACTCTTCTGAAGGCAAAAATTGTCTCTCTTTTTAAATATCCTTACTTACTCCCTACCACACATTGACAAAATGCTTGGTACATAGCTGGGATTTAAAAAAAATTATTCAATCAAATTTAATAGTTAATACTCTAGCTCCAATCCTGTGATGCAATCAGACCACTAAATTGGAAAAAAATTGGTAAACAAACTCCTTATCCCTTGGCTCAACTTGTGGGATTTCACAGTTTGAATATGGAGTAAATAAATCTATCCACTCCAAAATCAGATGATACTTTTCTGTTTGGTCTGGACTTTGGAGGGGTGGGTGTGGATGTCATAGAGTTTTGATAGCTAGAAAGGACTTCGGAATTTATTTATGTCCAAAACTATCTAAACAACATTCTCTAGCCAGCATCTTCAATAGTTAATAAGGATTATCTTTGAGTAATAATAATAATTAATAATAATAATAGTAACAATAGCTAGCATTTATATTGTGCTTTAAGGTATATAAAGTGTTTTACAAATATTACTCATTTTATCCTCAAAATAACTCCAGGATGTTGGACACATTCTCATTTTATAAATAAGAAAACTTAGACAGACAGATGGTAAATTAATTATCTAGGATCACCCACCTAGAAAGTTTTAGAAAATCTAGATCTGAATTCCAATCCTCTTCATTCCAATTTCAGTGCTCTATCCATTGCACTACCTACATCTTTGAGATTCTTTGGCCTCTATAGTTGTCTAGCTTTATGCCTTACCTGCCATTCACATATCAGAACATTCCTCAGAACAATCCTCAAGATTCATTTTTGTTTCTTTATGCCCATCATATTATATCACAAAGAATAGCAATTTATCTTGTTTTCTTGTGGCTCTTGTTTTTGAATATATAGAACAGACCACTAAAGTTCCTTCTTTAATTCTCAATGGCTTTTTTCAAGTAGAGAAGACATATCTGCTATTTTTGATTTTGTTATTCAATTTAATCCAAGTTTAATTGAAATAAATGGAAATGGAAGAGAGTGGTAAAAAAATATTAGACTAGAAGAGTAAAGCTAAGTTGTAGAGGGGCTTAAATGTCCAGATAATGTGGTAGCCCTTTATTGGTCAAGTTGGGGAAATTCAATTCATTAAAGTGTATTTTGTTAAATACCTACTAACTGTAATCTTAAAAGACAGTTAAGTTTCACAATGGATAGAGTACTGTACTTGGAATCAGGAAGACTCATCTTCCTGAGTTCAAATCTGGCCTTAGACTTTTATTACCGTTATGACCCTGGGCAAGTCATTTAACTCCACTTCAGTTTTTGCATCTATAAAATGAACTGGAACAGACAACTCACTCCAGTATTTTCTGCCACGAAAATCCCAAATGGGGTAATGATAAATCAGTTACAACTGACATCAAACATAAAAAATCTCCTCTAATCAAAACATCAGAAACTCCTCTAATACTAACTCTAATTACTCAGAAGGCAATATGTTAGAAAAGATTTATAAAAATGAAAAATAAAAATCACTGACCTCAAGAAGTTTATATTCTTCTGAGAGGATATAATATGTATAGATAAGTAAATGAAAAAATATGGAAAATTATGCAACATAATCATATGTGGGGTATGTGTACATGTCCATGTGTGTTGTCTAAATGCAACTCATTGGAAAGGACAACCGGATTTATCTCAGAAAGTTCATCCAATCTTCTCCAAAGAGGATGTCAAATTCTTGCTTGGAGGGGAGAAATTAACTAGGACAAAAAAGCAATAGCTTTGCCCTCAGAGGGTAAATAATAGACTAATTATATGATGTTCTACCCCATGAATTGGTATTGGCATGCTATTGATGTGGCTGATGTAGCAAATTATATGGCACCAGCAAACATGTTGGAGTTCAGTCACATGAAGAATTCACAATGGTCATTCTCTATGGCAAGTTAGGTTTATTTAGGATAAGAGATTACAGACAAAATGAAGAAATACAATGGATACCAGGAATGGTAAATATGAAGTAGAATGGGAAAGCATATAGCAAGTGAAGGAGTTTTAATAATTAATGATGGAAAAGACAAGTTCCTTAGTGGAACTCACAATTACCTATTAGAAAACTAATACCCATGAGGTCAGGACATGCCCTTAGCTGGCAGGCTAAATTCTAAAAATTAAAAGTTAGCAGTAAGGAGGAGAACTAGTGTTAAGAAGAGAGATACCATAAGGCATAATGGAGTGAAGAGAGATACCATGGCATAGGGAAGGCGTAAGGAGAAAGATACCATGAGACAGAGTGTCATGGCAAACCTAAGAGGGTTCAACAACAAAGGCATGAAACTTAAGCAGATTTATAGAGAAAATTTAGCCTCAGGGACTTGAAATAACTTGGATTTCTGACTGAATTACCTTCACAAAGGAGAGGACCACAGAATTAAACTGATCTCTGTCAAAACCTTCTCCTTGTCTGCCTCAGGGAACAGTTCCATCAATGTTCCAGTTTCTTCCTACCATACCCACTATTCAGGATCTCATTACTATGATCCATGAGATTAGGAAGAGTTGGGCTTGACTGAGTGATTGAGCAGTGATAACAATAAAGAATATCTTTCTGCTAATCATTCTACATTATCATTAGTTAAGAGAACTTTTTTTTTTTTTTTTTTTGCTTTCAAGCTACTTTTCTGTTCACTATGTCTTAAATGGGGGAAAGCGGCTTCAATCTATATCCAAAAGCTTGATTTCCTTCCCACCAAATATTAGTTATAAAAAGATCATCATATATAGGGAATAAGTGAATTTATCCAAGAAGACAAAGAAAACAGAAACTTTATGAAGACTAGAATATATTAGATAATACATAGAGTGAATGAGCTTTCTCACTGGTCAGAGGGAAGGGAAAAAGAGATAGACAGAAACAGAGACAGACACAGATAGAGACACACACGCACACACACAGAGAAGCTCATAGACAGGAACAGAGAAGAGAAAAAGAGAGGAATTCTTTAAAGTCTCTAATGAGGTGAGCCAGAAACCAGGGACATGTGGAAATAATAACATCTTTAAATATCTAATACTTTTCTAAATCTTTTCTCTCTACAGGCATCTTTCCTTGAAGAGTGTCTGCAACCCTGTGTGTCCTTTTTAGAAGTCATAAACAAATATTTCAAACTTTTCTCATATTTCAAACTTTTATCAACTCCACCCTTCTGACAAAAGTTCAGTGATGAATAGCCCCTTTCTAACTAGGCATAAATTCTGTGTCACATATATAATAGAAGAGAGAGGATTAAGTGTATCAGCAAAGGCTTCTTTTAGAAGGTGGCCCTGAGATGTGCTTTAAAGGAAGAATTGTTTTTGAGAGATGAAGGTAATGAAGGAATTTTTGAATATATAGAACTGATTACTGTTCTTATGTAAAGGCATGAAGGAAGAAGAAAAAAAATTGTGTATGGTAAGCAGGTTAATTTGACCAGAATGAAAAATGTGAAAAGGAAAATAATATGAAATAATAATAATAACAAATAAGTCCCTTCCCACTTAAAAGCCTATAATTCTTGGATTTAATGGAAGATTGTATTTGTAAAGCATCATTCAACTTTTTAAATCACTTTACTATTCATTACTCCATTTGATTCTTCTAGAAGTCCTGGGAAGTGATCAAGGAAGTCACAATTGCTCTCCTTTAACTAATGAAAAAACAGGTCTATAGACTTCCAGGAAGTGGCACAAAGAGTTGGGATTATAAGCACATCACTCTATAGTCAACTTCGTTTAGACTTCAGAATGTAAATTTGTCCACTTTTTGCCAGTCCACTGAAATGAATTTCCAAGGAGATCTTATAGAAAACTTAAAGAAAACAAAAAAAAAACTAACATTGATCTGAAGGCAGTGCTAGATGTTGCCTCCTGTCCAATTCTGTGAAACTAAGCCTTCAATTTTGCAACCCATTGTTCTCAGGAACACTCTATTGGGAAGAGCACAAAGCATTACTTTTTTATTTTTTTTTATTTTGCCACTAGATCTGTGACCTCAGAGGAGACAGTTAACTTTTATGTGCTTCAATTTCCTCATCTTTAAAGCAAGGTTAATAGTATCTGTCCTAACTCACCTTGTGGGGTGAATGTGAGGATCAAATGAGTTCAGAGATTCAATTATAGATGTATAAACTTCTCTTTCTCCTTACCTCCTTTCCATGTCCATCCAAATTCTATGTCATCTCCCTGCTTCGTACCAATGTTGGAGAGAGGAGGGGAGAATATACAGCTAGAAATCCCCAAAATGACTGATAAACCCAAAGAGGTAATCATTATGGAGCAAAGGAATTGTACCAATTTGTGTGTGATTATCTCCTTATATAGCTTATTCCAGAGTAGTAGTTTCAAAGATGCCTGGGATTTGGTAATTCAGATCTGTTCACTTTAAAAAAGAATAAGAGTTCCTTTTGTTTATGTATGAAAATATTTTACATGCCTTAAAATGCTACATAAATGTAAGCTGATTATCACTATTACTACAATTGCTGCTATTTTATTACAACTATTACTCTTGAATATACAGCAGTATATTTTTCAAGAATACAAGTTCCTAAATTCTGGAGTCATTTGTCAGAACTATGCTTCTGGAAGGACTGTATGTTCCTGATTTGACCTCATGTGTCCTGCAACAGGTTAGGGGATGGTTCCCTAGTGTAGCACTTTCTTGATGTCAATAAATTATCATAACAATAGCTAACATTTATATGAAATTTTAAATTTTGTAACATATCTCTTTGCTTTCTCAAATACAGAAATAAATCATTACATTATCCATGAGTCAAAGCTCATTTCAAACCCATCCTTTTCCATGAAGTTCTTCCTCATTGTTCTAGCTCACACTGATGTTTCTCTTCTCCAAACTCATTGAGGAATCTCTCAAGAATATCTTTGCACAAGAATATTTGTAGCAACTCTTTTTTCTGTGGTGGTAAGGAATTGAAAATTGAGTAGATGCCCATCAATTGGGGAATGGCTGAATAAGTTATGGCATATGAATGCAATGAAATTATAAAATCAAAGGAGAAAAAAGATTATTTTTCTATAAGAAATGATGAGCAAGCTGATTTCAGAAAAGCCTCAAAAGACTTATAAGAACTGAGATTGAATGAACTGAGAAGAACATTGTACACAGTAACAGAAAGATTATGTGATGTTCCCATGGATTTGGCTCTTCTCAGCAATGTGCTGATCCAAGACAATTCCAAAGAAAATGCCAACTGCATCAGAAAGAGAACTGTGGAGACTGAATGTGAATTGAGGACTACTATTTTTAGGTTGCTTTGGTTGTGTGTTTGCTTTTCATTCCTTTGTGGGTTTTTCCCCTCTGGTCTGATTTTTCTTGTACAACGTAACAAACATGGAGATATGTTTAAAAGGATTGCACATGTTTAAATTATATCAGATTACTTACTGTCTTGGGGAGGGAGGAAGTAAATGAGGGAAGAGAAAAAATTTAGAACACAAAATCTTTCAAGGATGAATGTTGAAAACTATCTTTACATACATTTGGAAAATTAAAATACTATTGATTAAAAGAGGAAAATTTTTTGCACAGCCTTTTATTTTGTATATGGTAGAATTGAGATATAGATACAAGTCTAGTGGGCAAACATTTCTTAAACACTTACTTTGTACAAGCATTGGGTTATGCATTGGAAATACAAACAAGCAGAAAGAAGGACAATTTCTAGCCTCCAGTGAGCTGATATTCTAATAAGAGAAGACAATACATGAAAAGGGATGAAAAAGGAAGAAGAGTAAGGGAAAAGATGCAGATATGTACAACAAATATTATAGAGAACATTTGGGAGATTTAGGAGAGCAACCTGGAGAGGAATGTTGGCTTATGCTTCCCTATTATAATGGAGGTTTTTGACGGAACCAGCCAATCACAGGGAGTAGGTATTGAAGGGGAGGGTACTTTCAATGTATGAAGTAGAGGGGTTGAGCTTCCAAGGTGAAGAGGTTATGGGGACATTATAGAAAAAGCCCAAGAAAGTGAGGAATGTGACCTAGAAAGACTAATGATTTGTTCAAAGTCATATAGCTTCAAAAGGATAAAAACATTTTTTTCAAAATCAGTGTTTCCCTAGCTTCCCATATCCTGCCATCTCCCCACCCCATTCAACTTCCCCAAAATCTATTGCTATTCTTTCCCTTAGCTCTCTATAAATGTGAAGGTGGGAGAGGGCAAAGCTATTGAACTAGGCTCAGTCTAGGACCAGAACCCCAGAAATTCTAAACCACATTGAATAGAAATTCAGACATTTGAGATTTGCCTCTAGATTTGGGCTAAGGACACAGCCCAGGATCAATTACTTAAATATCAGATCTCTTCACAGTAAGACCTCATCTAGGAATAGGACTGTTGACATTAAATTTAATTTTTCTCCTTCAGTCCTTGAGAAAAGAACTGAGATGCTGCCTATTATTCAGAATATTTTTGAGATTAGGATTCCCAGTTTTAAAAAATAGCACCATACGTTTCCATTCTCTAGCTAGCAAACTTTCATCTCTCTGAATCTGTGTGATGCAGAACTGCTACTTAAGCAACTACTCTAGTCTTAATTTTTTGTGCCTATGTACCTCAGCCTACTTCTCCATTTGAAACTCCCTTGGTATTGTTAATACATTTTCCTTTGTCTTATGACTTTTCATGTTATATTCAATTATCTTCTAGTACAGAGAAATAGCTTATTCCATAAAGAGAATGCATTCCTGGCAATCCTGTACAGTAGTATGCACCTTCTGTCATGTCCCCCAATACTCTAAACCAGGAGAAAGAGGAAGCATGCTCCTTGCTCTCCATTTACTCCATTTACATTTTTAGATCCTTTCTCTGCCACCATCACTCTATACATTACACCAACAAACACTCCTTTGAGATTTTTTTTTATCATTCTGTCTAGTCCCTGATAGCAGTTATTTATCAGTACCTAGGTCATTCTCCCAACTTTTTCATGGAGTTTTGTGCCTGGGTCACAGTCTTTTTGGTCTTAATACCCCCAGAACTTGGACCTATTTGCTGACATTGGCTCAACTATCTTGGCTTTACATTTTCTTATCTTCTCAATTTTCATGATTTATTTAACTCTGCCTCAACGGCACAATGGAAAATCTCAACCTCACTGTCCCTTACGAATGTACTGTATCCATGTTCAAAAGTTTTAAAATACCATTATTTGACTATGATCACCTACTATTCAGTCTTTGTCTATGTCTCACTATTCCTAAACCAAATATTGTACCTCTTTTAAGAGTGTTTGTTTCCTCTACCCTTGTTCTGCCTTCACATTCCCACATTCTCAATCTTAACAATATATTTAAATATTGAAATCTTTTTTAAATAGGTAATAACTATTTTTTGTTCTTTAACATCATTTCAAAAACAACTTAAAACTCAAATAAAATAAAACAATTTTCCATACATTTCCTTAGTATTTTACCTTATGCATAATTCAGAGCATAGTATCACATTGTCATCTGGCTTTGTCATCCATTTGCATTTTGGAAATTTTTGTTTTGTTTTATATTTTGTGAAGCAAGTTTAAGGCAAGATATCTGTCTCTAATAAATTTCATATTATTTAATTTAAATGAATCTTTTTGTCTGCGAAATTATTTTGAATGTTGTAAGTATTGAAATGTTATACTGTCCTCTACACTTATACCCTTCCCCAAACCCCCTTCCATCAATACTCTTTCAAACCCATTCCCTCCATTATCTTCACTATCTGCCTTCTCTATTCCTTTCATGTGTTGCTAAATAGTGCTGGAAGAAATTAAATTATTTTGACTGAGTTAACTACAATTTTTTTTTTTACTGACTCTTAATTGCACACAGATTACAAACAGGCTATCTTTTTTTTACTCTTCTATCACATTTCCCATGATAATATTTTTATATGTTTTCTTCCTTCTCAAATCTTTAACACTTTAGTTCAGCTGAAGACCTTACTTAACTCACAGCATTGAGAAAAGAAAGGACATCACCTTGATCTCTGTCTTTTCCCCTATTTTATACCTCCAAAATCCTTGATATACTGTTCTCTTTCTCTTTGCTTCAATCTTGAATGAAGACATAGTCCTTTTCTTCATCTTGGTCAATGACTCTACTTATGCCCTTGACGCCATCCCTTCCTATCACCTCTGGCATGCTGTCCTGATATTCATCCTCTCTATGCTTTTAATTCTCAATTTCCCCCTGGTTCCTTCCCTTCTGCCTACAAATGTATCAGTTACCACTTAAAAACAAATAAAAACACCTATACCTACTATCCTCTCAAGCTAATATACTGCGTATTTTTTTTTTCTTTCTGCCTTTTCAAATGACCTCCTTATAAAAACCATCGATGCTGATTGCATTTATTTCTTCTCTTCTTTTTCACTTTTCTACCCCTTGTACTCTGGCTACTGATCACATCAATCAACTACAACTATTTTCTTCATGTAACCAATAAAATGAAAACTCCTCAAAGGAAGAATTGTTTTTTTTTTTTGTTTGTTTGTTTTGTTTTGTTTTTATTTTGTGTCTTTAACATTGAAAACTATATTTAGCACATAGTAGATATTCAGTAAAGACTTTGAGAGTAAATGAATGCATTATTGTTCCTGTATCGTTAAATTATCAATCTTTTAATTTTACTCATCTCATCTGCCTATATTATATTACATTATATATATTATATTATACAATATATAAATATTTCTAAATATCTATATGTATCTATATCTATATCTATATCTATCTATCTATCTATTTATCTATCTATCTATCTATCTATCTATCTATCTATCTATCTACTTTTTTTCTCTCCAGCAATTATTCTACAAATATCTGGTGCTTGGCTAACTTTCTAGAACAAAAACCTTCAGACCATTCCTGGACTTATCTCAATCTTAAAATGTATATTCTTCCTCCACCCTTTCCCTAACATACTAAACCATCTTAAAACTGAACAAATATTTTCCTCTGGATAATTCTATCATTAGTCTTGACATCTAACCAACTAATTTCATTGATTAATGCTGACTCTTACCTCTTTAGCTGAGTGTATGCCTGTCCATAGCCTGTCTCCTTCCTCTGTGGTTCTGAAGAGGACATTGGAATTATCATTTGTCAAAATACTTGGACACTCCAATGAAACTACAGCTATCCCTTCCACATTGTGGGGGTTAAGAGTAAGGTACCTTGGTAATCTGGAAAATTTGCATAAAATTTTCTGGCCCTCTTTTAATTTTAATGAAGTCTGAATTATTATGGCATTGAAAGAGAAATTATGTAGTGATTATCCAATAGTATAGACATATTTTTACTCATTTCTAAGTTTTCAAACGTTTTTTCTTTTTCACCTTATGACTTTCATGTGTTATTTGTGGCTTCTGTAAAACTCCCCCCCCACCAAATTTCCATTTAATTTTTTAGGCCACCTCATTACATATGAAATTGTAATGGGGCAAGTATTACAATGTTGAAAGGATTAGTATATATGACTTAAGTTTTCATAATGAGTTAGCAGGAAAGCATGTATTAGAATATAGGGCTCCAATGTGCCAGTCTTGTGTTCTTAGTTTAAAGTATATTTTTCCACATTTCCAGATTTTTTTTTTTTTAATGGTGGAGGGATAAAGAGAAAAGTTCGTTTTGAAAACAAATTTGAAAGTAAGTGAAAGAAATAGACAATCACAAGAAAATATAACACTCTTAACAAAAAAACTCTCATTCTTTTTCTTCCCCTCCTTTCCTTCCTGCAGATTCATGTGCATGCACACATACATATGAACACCATTTTAACAACTAAACTTCTCAGTAATAGAAGTGAATGTTTCATTGAGCATTGAGTTTCCTGTCAGTGAGATATTCAAGTAAAGTTACTATGACTACTTGTCAGGAATTTCTACATCAGACATGAAATTGGACTCGGTGACCTGTAATGTCTTTTCTAACTCCTGTTTTCATTGAATCCATTCTCTCTCCCCCCATTTTGTATCTCAGCTTTGTTCTCTGGAAATATTTCCACAATGGATGATTTTTAAAGTTTCTCTTCAGTACTAACAGTGACTATATTCTATATCATAGCTATTTCTTTCTTTTACATACTAAAGTCCCTTCCATATCTAACATTCTATACTATGTTTTGTGTTTAATATTCTATGCCCTAAAGTCCTTTCCAACGATCACTTTTATTATAATTCAGTCAAACATTTTATCTTTTATTTTCTAAAGTCCCTTCTTTTTCTACCATTCTAAGTACTAACATTTTATTTTCTAGTTCCTTCCTAAGGCTGATATTCTGTGATTTTGAAATTCTATGTTTATAAATCCCAGTTTGCTCCTTTCACCTCGATGCTATCCTAAACCTCATAGATATCTTTTATCTTTCCCCCTGGCCTGGTCATTGTTTTCATCATTGTTTTGATTTTTCTGTCCATTTATTTTCATTGCTGGTTCCCTCTCAGACAGCTCTGAACTTGTTTACACCAAGATGTCGTCACTCTCCTTTGGGTTTTATTGTGATTTCTTTGTGGTTGTTTATTTCTTTCACTTACTTTCAAGTTTGCTTTGGAAGAGAATTTTCTCTTTATCCTTTTATCATTAAAATATTCTAAGGATGAAGAAAGTTTAAGTTCAGGAACATTGTATTGGGAGACTGGAGACTTATGACTTAGTATTAATTTTCCTGCTGAACTTATTTAATCATAAATTTTCTCTGATTTTAATTTTCTTCATCTTCAAGGTGAAGCTATTAGATTGCATGATTTCTAAGGACCTTTCCAACTTTTTCTATTTGATGACATTTCTTCCAGGTCAAGTATTATATATGAACTCAATATCCATTTTCTTTATTTCATCAGTCACAATCAATTATTAAGGGCCAATATGTAGAGTACTGTGTTAGATGCTACAGGATACAATTTTATTTTTGATGGAGCACCTGTTTTCATTCAGCTTATAATCTCATATAGAATTAAGTCACAATAGTATA
>NC_133617.1:95699523-95903872 GCF_048593235.1 Sminthopsis crassicaudata
TGAAGAGAAACAGAAAAAGGTACACAGAACACTTGAGAACTGTATCTCTGTTGTGGGTATATAGAAAGTACAAATGGACAATTTGATTTTATTGATATAAAAGAAAAAAAAGGAGGGGGTGCAGTAAAGGGAAGGGGGTAGTATCAGAAAAAGGAGAAGGAATGATAAAAAGAGGGAAACTACTTCCAGGAAGAAGCATAGAAAATACACCATATCTGAGGGAATTTAGAGAGGGGGAGAAACATTATGTAAATCTTACTCTCATCAGAAGAGGATCAAAGAGTAAATAACTGACATATTTGTTTTTCAGAGAGTTCTCTATCACCTCATTAAAAGGGGGGAGAAGAAAAGGGAAAAGGAAAAGGAGAATAAGGGAAGGGACTTGGAGGGAGGGGGGAGAGATACTAAAAAAAGGGAGGGCTGCGCGTCACAAGGGAGAAGGGGTTCAGGGGGGTCAAGGGAAAAAGCATAATCTGGGGATAATATGATGGCAGGAAATACAGAATTAGTAATTTTAACTGTAAATGTGAATGGGATAAACGCTCCCATCAAATGGAGACGGTTAACAGACTGGATCAAAAATCAGAACCCTACAATATGTTGTTTACAGGAAACACACTTAAAGCAGGGAGATACATCCAGAGTAAAGGTAAAAGGTTGGAGCAGAATCTATTAGGCATCAGGTAAAGCCAAAAAAGCAGGGGTGGCTATCCTTATCTCAGATCAAGCAAAAGCAGAAGTTGATCTAGTTAAAAGAGATAAGGAAGGAAATTATATCCTGCTGAAAGGTAGCATAAACAATGAAGCTATATCAATACTAAACATATATACACCAAGTGGTATAGCATCTAACTTTCTAAAGGAAAATTTAAGAGAATTGCAAGAAGAAATAGACAGTAATACTGTAATAGTGGGAGATCTCAACCTTGCACTCTCAGATTTAGACAAATCAAACCACAAAACAAATAAGAAAGAAATTTAAAAAGTAAATAGAACATTAAAAAAACTAGATATGATAGACCTTTGGAGAAAACTGAATGGCAATAGAAAGGAATATACTTTCTTCTCAGCAGTTCATGGATCCTATACAAAAACTGACCATATATTAGGACATGAAGATCTCAAAATTAAATATTGGAAGGCAGAAATAATAAATGCCTTCTTCTCAGATCACAATGCAATAAAAGCTACATTCAGTAAAAAGTTAGGGGTAAATAGACCACAAAGTAATTGGAAACTGAATAATCTCATCTTAAAGAATGACTGGGTGAAAGAGCAAATTATAGAAACAATTAATAATTTCACCCAAGATAATGACAATGATGAGACATCATACCAATATCTGTGGGATGCAGCTAAAGCAGTAACAAGGGGAAATTTTATATCTTTAGAGGCTTATTTGGAGAAAATAAAGAAAGAGAAGATTAACGAATTGGGCTTGCAACTTAAAAGGCTAGAAAAAGACCAAATTAAAAACCCCCAACTAAAAATTAAACTTGAAATACAAAAATTAAAAGGAGAAATCAATAATATTGAAAGTAAAAAAAATATTGAATTAATAAATACAACCAAGAGTTGGTTTTATGAAAAAGCCAATAAAATAGATAAACCTTTGGTAAATCTGATCAGAAAAAAGAAAGAGGAAAATCAAATTGTTAGTCTTACAAATGAAAAGGGGGATCTTTCCACCAATGAAGAGGAAATTAGAGAAATAATGAGTTACTTTGCCCAACTTTATGACAATAAATTTGATAACTTAAGTGAAATGGATGACTTCCTCCAAAAATATAGGCTTCCTGGATTAACAGAGGAGGGGATAAATTGCTTAAATAGTCCCATTTCAGAAAAAGAAATAGAACAAGCTATTAATCAACTCCCCAGGAAAAAATCCCCTGGAGCAGATGGATTTACATGTGAATTCTACCAAACATTTAAAGAACAATTAGCCCCAATGCTATATAAACTACTTGAAAAAAATAGGGATTGAAGGAGTCCTACCAAACTCCTTTTATGACACAGACATAGTACTGATACCTAAACCAGGTCGATCGAAAACTGAGAAAGAAAATTATAGACCAATTTCCTTAATGAATATTGATGCTAAAATCTTAAATAAGATATTAGCAAAAAGACTTCAGAAAATCATCCCCAGGATAATACACTATGATCAAGTAGGATTCATACCAGGAATGCAGGGCTGGTTTAATATTAGGAAAACTATTAGTATAATTGACCATATTAATAATCAAATTAATAAAAACCATATGATCATCTCAATAGATGCAGAAAAAGCATTTGACAAAATCCAACATCCATTCCTACTAAAAACTCTTGAGAGTATAGGAATAAATGTGGGTAATTCCTTAGAATAATAATCTAATTCCTTAGAATAATCAGAAGCATATATTTAAGATTGTCAGTAAGCATAATATGCAATAGAAATAAACTGCAATCTTTCCCAGTAAGATCAGGAGTGAAACAAGGTTGCCCACTATCACCATTACTATTCAATATAGTACTAGAAACACTAGCCTCGGCAATAAGAGCCGAGAAAGAGATTCAAGGAATTAGAGTAGGAAATGAGGAAATTAAACTATCACTTTTTGCAGATGACATGATGGTATACTTAGAGAACCCCAAAGACTCTGCTAAAAAGCTATTAGAAATAATTCAGAAGTTTAGCAAAGTGGCAGGATACAAAATAAATCCACATAAATCCTCAGCATTCTTATATATCACCAACAAAACGCAACAGCAAGAGATACAAAGAGAAATTCCATTCCAAACAAATGTTGAAAGTATAATGTATTTGGGAATCCATCTACCAAAGAATAGTCAGGAATTATATGAGAAAAATTACAAAACACTTGCCAAAAAAAAAAAAGTCATATTTAAATAATTGGAAAGCTCTTGGATAGGCCGAGCGAATATAATAAAGATGACAATACTCCCCAAACTAATCTATTTATTTAGTGCTATACCAATCAGACTCACAAGAAACTATTTTAATGACCTAGAAAAAATAACAACAAAATTCATATGGAAGAATAAAAGGTCAAGAATTGCAAGGGAACTAATGAAAAAAAAAAAAGTCAGAGGAAGGTGGTCTAAGTGTCCCTGATCTAAAGCTATATTATATAGCAGCAGTCACCAAAACCATTTGGTACTGGCTAAGAAATAGAAAGGTAGATCAGTGGAACAGATTAGATACAAAGGGCAAAAAAGGGTACGTCTATAGCAATATAATCTTTGACAAACCCAAAGATACCAACATTAGGGACAAAAATTCATTATTTGGAAAAAACTGTTGGGAAAACTGGATATTAGTATGGCAGAAATTAGATATGGATCCACACCTAACCCCATATACCAAGATAAGATCAAAATGGGTCCATGATTTAGGCATAAAGAATGAGATCATAAATAGATTAGAGGAAAAGAAAATAGTCTACCTCTCAGACCTGTGGAGGAGGAAGGAATTTATGACCAGAGGAGAACTAGAGATTATTATTGATCACAAAATAGAAGATTTTGATTAAATCAAACTAAAAAGTTTCTGTACAAACAATACTAACGCAAACAAGATTAGAAGGGAAGTAACAAATTGGGAAAACATTTTTAAAGTTAAAGGTTCTGACCAAGGTCTCATTTCCAAAATATATAGAGAACTGACCCTAATTTATAAGAAATCAAACCATTCTCCAATTGATAAATGGTCAAAGGATATGAACAGACAATTTTCACATGATGAAATTGAAACAATTTCCACTCATATGAAAGTGTTCCAAATCACTACTGATCAGAGAAATGCAAATTAAGACAACTCTGAGATACCACTACACACCTGTCAGATTAGCTAAGATGACAGGAACAAATAATGATGAATGTTGGAGGGATGTGGGAAAACTGGGACACTGATACATTGTTGGTGGAGTTGTGAAAGAATCCAGCCATTCTGGAGAGCAATTTGGAACCATGCCTAAAAAGTTATCAAACTGTGCATACCCTTTGACCCAGCATTGCTGTTATTGGGATTATATCCCAAAGAAATACTAAAGAGTGGAAAGGGACCTGTATGTGCAAAAATGTTTGTAGCAGCTCTTTTTGTTGTAGCTAGAAACTGGAAGTTGAATGGATGCCCATCAATTGGAGAATGGTTGGGTAAATTATGGTATATGAAGGTTATGGAATATTATTGCTCTGTAAGAAATGACCAGCAGGAGGAATACAGAGAGGCTTGGAGAGACTTACATCAACTGATGCTGAGTGAAATGAACAGAACCAGAAGATCGCTGTACACTTCAATGCTGTATGAAGAGGTATTCTGATGGAAGTGGATATCTTCAACATAAAGAAGATCCAACTCACTTCCAGTTGATCAATGATGGACAGAAATAACTACACCCAGAGATGGAACACTGGGAAGTGAATGTAAATTGTTAGCACTACTGTCTATCTACCCAGGTTAGTTATACCTTCAGAATCTAATATTTAATGTGCAACAAGAAAATGGTATTTACACCCATATATTGTATCTAGGTTATATTGTAACACATGTAAAATGTATGGGATTACCTGTCATTGGGGGGAGGGAGTGGAGGTAGGGAGGGGATAATTTGGATAAATGAATACAAGGGATAATATTATAATAAAAAAAAAGTCTGAATAAAAACATCTTTCTTGACTAAAAAAAAAAAAAGAAAAAAGAAAAAAAATTCATCAATCACCTACTTAATGGGACCATAAAATAAAAACACCAAGAAATATACTGGCCAAGTTCAAGAACCATTAAATGAAGGAAAAAATATTGGAAGCTGGTAGAAAAAAAGCAATTCAGATATGGAGGAGCCAGAATAAGGAAAACCCAGGATCTAGCAGTGTCCATATTAAAAGAACGAAGGGCCTGGAATATGACATTCTGAAAGGCTAAGGAACTTGGTATGCAGCCAAGAACAACTTACCCAGCAAAAATGAGCATCGTTTTCCAGGGAAGAAGATGGATATTTAACGAAATAAATGAATTCCATCTATTGTTGATGAAAAAACCAGATCCACACAAAATGTTTGATCTTCAAATACAGAACTCAAGAGATTGCTAAAAAGGTAAAAAGAAATCTTGAGAACTATATTTCTGCCATAAAGATATGTAAAGAACACATGTATAATTTGAAATAGAAACTAGAGGTGGAAAGAAAATTATATCATAAATAAGGATAAAGTGGTGGTACTACATTACATGAAGAAACAAAGGTAACCTATTATATCTGAGAGAAAGAAAGGAAGGGGATGAACATAATGTGTATCAATAGACATATTCGATTTATAGTGAAACTTCTTCCATTTCACTGAAAAGTGAGAGGGAAGGAGTAAGCTAAGGGGAAGGGAATACAGAAATTGTGAGAAAAGGGGGTATAATAGGAAGAAGAACTTTAAGGTGGGGGAGGGATACTAAAAAGGGAGGGCTGTGAAAAGCAAGTGTTGTTCACAAGTTTAATACTGGGTTGGGGGGTAAGAGGGAAGGAAAGGAGAAAAGCATAAGTAGGGGTTAACAGGATGGCAAGCAATATAGAATTAGTCATTCTAACCATAAATGTGAATGGGGTAAACTCCCCCATAAAGAGAAAGCAGTTAGCAGACTGGATTAAAAGCCAGAATCCTACTATATGTTGTTTACAGGAAACACACCTGAAACAGGGTGATACATTCAAAATAAAAGTAAAACAGGGGAGCAGAATCTACTATGCTTCAGGCTAACACAAAAAAGCAGGGGTAGCCATCTTCATCTCATATCAACCAAAAACAAAAATTGATCTAATTAAAAGAGATAAGGAAGGACATTATATCCTGCTAAAGGGTAGCATAGATAATGAACCAGTATCAATATTAAACATATATGCACCAAGTGGTGCAGCATCTAAATTCTTAAAAGAGAAATTAAGAGAGCTGCAAGGAGAAATAGACAGCAAAACTATAATACTGGGAGATCTCAACCTTGCACTCTCAGAATTAGATAAATCAAACCACAAAATAATACTACCAAAGAGGTAAATAGAATGCTAGAAAAAAATGATAAGATAGATCTTTGGCGAAAGCTAAATGTAGACAGAAAGGAGTACACTGTCTTCTCAGCAGTTCATGGAACTATACAAAAATTGATCATATACTAGGACATTAAAAACCTCAAAATCAAATGCAGTAAGTCAGAAATAGTAAATGCATCCTTTTCATATCACAATGCAATTAAAATTAAATTTAATAAAAAGCCAGGGGAAAATAGACCAAAAAATAATTGGAAATTAAATAATCTTATACTAGGAATGATTGGGTAAAACAGCACATCATAGACATAATTAGTAAATTCACCCAAGAAAATGACAATAATGAGACATCATACCAAAATGTATGGGATACAGCCAAAGTAGTAATAAGAGGAAGTTTTATATCTCTAGAGGCCTACTTGCATAAAATAGAGAAAGAGAAGGTCAACAAATTGGGCTTACAACTAAAAATGCTAGAAAAGGAACAAATTTAAAAACCCCAGACAAACACGAAACTTGAAATTCTAAAAATAAAAGGTGAGATTAATAAAATTGAAAGTAAAAAAAAAAAATACTATTGAATTAATTAATAAAACTAAGAGTTGGTTCTATGAAAAAACCAACAAAAAAGACAAACCCTTAGTAAACCTGATTAAAAAAAGGAAAGAGGAAAAGCAAATTGTTAGTCTTAAAAATGAAAAGGGAGAACTCACCACTAATGAAGAGGAAATTAGAACAATAGTTAGGAGCTACTTTGTTCAACTTTATGCCAATAAATTCGATAACTTAAATGAAATGGAAGAATACCTTAAAAAATATAGCTTGCCCATATTAACAGAGGAAGAAGTAAATAGTCTAAATAGTCCCATTACAGAAAAAGAAATAGAACAAGCTATTAACCAACTGCCTAAGAAAAAATCCCTAAGAACAGATGGATTTACATGTGAATTCTACCAAACATTTAAAGAACAACTAACTATATAAACTATTTGAAAAAATAGGGATTGAAGGAGTCCTACCAAATTCCTTTTATGACACAGACATGGTACTGATACTTAAACCAGGTTGATCGAAAACTGAGAAAGAACATTATAGACCAATTTCCTTAATGAATATTGATGCTAAAATCTTAAATAAAATGTTAGCAAAAAGACTACAGAAAATCATCCCCAGGATAATACACTATGACCAAGTGGGATTTATACCAGGAATGCAGGGCTGGTTCAATATTAGGAAAGCTATTACCATAATTGAGTATATCAATAACCAAATTAACAAAAAACATATGATCACCTCAATAGATGCAGAAAAAGCATTTGACAAAATCCATCATCCATTCCTACTAAAAACACTTGAGAGTATGGGAATAAATGGACTATTCCTTAAAATAATAAGGAGCATATATTTAAGACTGTCAGTAAGCATAATATGCAATAGAAATAAACTGCAACCTTTCCCAGTAAGATCAGGAGTGAAACAAGGTTGCCCACTATCACCATTACTATTCAATATAGTACTAGAAACACTAGCCTCGGCAATAAGAGCCGAGAAAGAGATTCAAGGAATTAGAGTAGGAAATGAGGAAATCAAACTATCACTCTTTGCAGATGACATGATGGTATACTTAGAGAACCCCAAAGACTCTGCTAAAAAGCTATTAGAAATAATTCAGAACTTTAGCAAAGTTGCAGGTTACAAAATAAATCCACATAAATCCTCAGGATTTTAATATATTACCAACAAAATCCAACAGCAAGAGATACAAAGAGAAACTCCATTCAAAATAATGGTAAATAGTATAAAATATTTGGGAATATATCTACCAAAGGAAAGTCAGGAATTGTATGAGCAAAATTACAAAACACTTGCCACAAAAATAAAGTCAGATTTAAATAATTGGAAAGGCATTAAGTGCTCTTGGATAGGCCGAGCGAATATAATCAAGATGACAATGCTCCCTAAACTAATATATTTATTTAGTGTTATACCAATCAGACTCCCAAGAAATTATTTTAATGACCTAGAAAAAAATAACAACAAAATTCATATGGAAGAACAAAAGGTCGAGAATTGCAAGGGAACTAATGAAAAAAAAAGTCAGAGGAAGGTGGTCTAAGTGTCCCTGATCTAGAACTATATTATAAAGCAGAAGTCACCAAAACCATTTGGTATTGGCTAAGAAATAGACTAGTTGATCAATGGAATAGGTTAGGTTCATAGGACAAAATAGTGTACAACTATAGCAATCTAGTATTTGACAAACCCAAAGATCCCATCTTCTGGGATAAGAATTCATTATTTGACAAAAACAGCTGGGAAAACTGGAAATTAGTATGGCAGAAACTAGGCATGGACCCACATTTAACACCACATACTAAGATAAGATCAAAATTGGTCCATGATTTAGGCATAAAGAACGAGATGATAAATAAATTAGAGGAACATAGGATAGTTTACTTCTCAGACTTGTGGAGGAGGAAGGAATTTGTGACCAAAGGAGAAGTAGAGATCATTATTGATCACAAAATAGAAAATTTTGATTACATCAAATTAAAAAGCTTTTGCACAAACAAAACTAATGCAAACAAGATTAGAAGGGAAATAACAAATTGGGAAAACATTTTTATAGTTAAAAGTTCTGATAAAGGCCTCATCTCCAAAATATACAGAGAATTGACTCTAATTTATAAGAAATCAAGCTATTTTCCAATTGATAAATGATCAAAATATATGAACAGACAATTTTCACATGATGAAATTGAAACTATTTCCACTCACGAAAGAGTGTTCCAAATCACTATTGATCAGAGAAATGCAAATTAAGACAACTCTGAGATACTACTAGACACCTGTCAGATTGGCTAAAATGACAGGAACAAATAATGATGAATGTTGGAGGGGATGTGGAAAAACTGGGATACTAATACATTGTTGGTGGAGTTGTGAAAGAATCCAACCATTCTGGAGAGCAATCTGGAATTATGCCCAAAAAGTTTTCAAATTGTGCATGCCCTTTGATCCAGCAGTGCTACTACTGGGCTTATATCCCAAGGAAATACTAAAGAAGGGAAAGGGACCTGTATGTGCCAAAATATTTGTGGCAGCCCTTTTTTGTAGTGGCTAGAAACTGGAAAATGAGTAGATGCCCATCAATTGAAGAATGGTTGGCTAAATTATGGTATATGAATGTTATGGAATATTATTGTTCTGTAAAAAATGACCTGCAAGATGAATACAAAGAGGCTTGGAGAGACTTACATGAACTGATGCTGAGGGAAATGAGCAGAACCAGAAGATCATCATACACTTCAACAACAATACTGTATGAGTATGTATTCTGATGGAAGTGGATATCTTCAATAAAGAGAAAATCTAATTCAGCTCCAATTGATCAATGATGGACAGAATCAGCTACATCCAGAAAAGGAACACTGGGTAATGCATGTAAACTGTTAGCATTTTTTGTTTTTCTCCCCAGATTATTTTTACCTTCTGAATCCAATTCTTCCTCTGCACATATATATTGTACCCAGGATATACTATAAGATATTTAATATGTATGGGAATGTCTGCCATCTAGGGGAGGGGGTGGAGGGAAGGAGGAGAAAAATCCAGAACAGAAGAGAGTACAAAGGACAATGATGTAAAAAAAATTACCTATGCATATGTACTGTCAAAATATTATAATTATAAAATTAATTTTAAAAAGTTAAAGAGACATAATTTCTGGGTAATTAGTCATTTTATTAATAATACTGGCACTTTATTAATAAGAGATCAGTGGCACTCTGAAATGCCAAAGATCCTCATGGCTTAAATGCCCTTGGGAAAATGAGTGTTCCAAAAGATGGCAATCAATTTTGATTTGTTAACAAGGAATATGAAAAATTATATTACAACAAAGGGCTGGAACTATTCTGATAAATTTTGATAATGTCATTTACTACTAGATAATACCCAGCCTTGGGCAATTTAATAGAAAAAAAAAATTATCTCTGCCCAAACCTGAATGGAATACAATGGACTTCCCCAT
The DNA here is from genome assembly GCF_048593235.1 of Sminthopsis crassicaudata. Taxonomy (NCBI): domain Eukaryota; kingdom Metazoa; phylum Chordata; class Mammalia; order Dasyuromorphia; family Dasyuridae; genus Sminthopsis; species Sminthopsis crassicaudata. Next base: position 95,709,595 of record NC_133617.1, read on the forward strand.
CTAAAATTAAACTCCTTGTAAGACTAGATAGTCTCCCACTTAACACCATACACCAAGATAAGATCAAAATAGGTTCATGATTTAGGCATAAAGAATGAGATTATAAATAAATTAGAAGAACATAGGATAGTTTACCTCTCAGACTTGTGGAGGAGGAAGGAATTTGTGACCAAAGAATAACTAGAGATCATTATTGATCAAAAAATAGAAAAATTTGATTATATCAAGTTAAAAAGCTTTTGTACAAACAAAACTAATGCAGACAAGATTAGAAGGGAAGCAATAAACTGGGAAAACATTTTTACAGTTAAATGTTCTGATAAAGGCCTCATTTCCAAAATATATAGAGAATTAACTTATAAGAAATCAAGCCATTCTCCAATTGATAAATATTCAAAGAATATGAACAGACAATTTCTAGATGACGAAATTGAAACTATTTCTACTTATATGAAAAGGTGTTTCAAATCATTCTTGATCAGAGAAATGCAAATTACGACAACTCTGAGATACCACTACAATCTGTCAGATTGGCTAAGATGACAGGAAAAGATAATGACAAATGTTGAAAGGGAGGTGGGAAAACTGGGACAGTGGTGAATTGTTGGTGGAGTTGTGAATGGATCCAACCATTCTGGAAAGCAATTTGGAACCATACTCAAAAAGTTATCAAACTGTGCATACCCTTTGATCCAGCAGTGCTACTACTGGGCTTATACCAAAGAGATATTAAGGAAGAAAAAGGGACCTGTATGTGCAAGAATGTTTGTGGCAGCACTCTTTGTAGTGGCTAGAAACTATAAATTGAATGAATGCCCATAAAATATAGAATGGCTGAGTAAATTATGATATATGAATGTTATGGAATAATATTGTTATGTAAGAAATGACCTGCAGGATGAATACAGAGAGTCTTGAAGAGACTGTCATGAATTGAAGTTAAGTGAAATGAGCAGAACCAGGAGATGATTATACACTTCAACAACAATACTATATGAGGATCAATTCTGATGGAAGTGGCTATCTTCGGCAATGAGAGGATCCAATTCAATTCCAATTGATCAGTGATGAAAAGGATGAGTCACACCCAGAGAAAGAACACTGAGAAATGAGTATGGACCACAACATAGTATTTACACTCTTTATGTTGTTGTTTGCTTGCATCTTTGTTTTTCTTCCCAGGTTATTTTTACCTTTCTAAATCTGATTTTTCTTGTGCAACAAGACAACTGTATAAATATGTATACATGCATTGTATTTAAGATATCTTTAACAAGTTTAACATGTATGAAACTGCTTTCCATCTAGGGAAGAGAGTGGAGGGAAGGAAGGGAAATGCTGGAACAGAAGTATTTGCAAGGGTCAATGTTGAAATATTATCCATGCATATGTCCTGCCAATAAAAAGCTATAATTATAATAATAAAAGACTAGGTAGGTTCTGTTCACAGATGAGGAGAAAGTTTATTCATACTTCAAAGACTGAGTTTTAAAATGAGAACTTTAGAAAAAGGGGAAACTGGATCTCTCCAAATTATTGGTTGTTAATAATCATTTCTATGACATAGACTTTTAAAAAGTGGGCCAAATATGTGATTTTACTGGGACAGAACGCTCCTAGCAAAAATGTTCCCCCTGCAAATGTAGATTTGCAATTTTGCTGAATCCTGTAATTTATTTTATTTTATTTTTATTTATTTATTTTTTTTTTTTGCTGATGCAATTTGGACTAAATGACTTGCCCAGAGTCACACAGCTAGGAAGTGTGAGACCAGATTTGAATTCAGGTCCTCCTGACTTCAGGGTTGCTGCTCTATTTACCATGCCATCTAGCTACCCCAAATAGTGTAATCTTAATGCCTGAGAGTACTGAGAGTTTAATTGATTTGTCCAGGATCACACAAATAAAATGTGATTTCCAGCAGAACTTGAAAAAGGTCTTCCTGACTCCAAGAAAAGCATATATTCAACATACATTGCTTACTGCGGACGAGGTGAGGGAAGAGAAGGGAAAAATATTACAACACAGGGTTTTGTAGGTGTGAATGTTGAAAATTATCCATGTGTATATTTTTAAAATAAAAAGCCTTAATTAAAATTAAAAAAAGGAAAGGAAAGCCCTCTATCTTCTATGGCATATTTCTGTACTCATTCCTATATCTATTCTTTGGGGATACTCATACAGTGTAACAACTATCCCTTCCAGTTTTATGTAAGCTGTAATTTGGTAAGTATTGCACCTGTGCCATCTTTAAAATATTGAATCAAATGTTGAGAGAAAGTAGCACCAAGGACAGATCTCTGAAAACCTTCAGAGATGTAGACTGGACATCAACCCATTAGTACTTTCTCTGAAGCCAGCATTCAACCATTCAACAGAATCCCTCTAGTTATAATTTTGTCTAATTTGTGATTTTTCCACCTGTTCAATAAGAACAGCATGAGGAAAAAAATAGAAAAAAACCAATGTGAATCAGAGATTCCATCAATTGATTTAAGATTTTTTAAAGATACCTATAGGAAATGGGGGTAAAGATCACATAATGAGGGATAAAAATACTAAAGCATATCATAATTTCTTGTGAGTAGTACCAGAAAATTCCTAAAGCTTAAAGTTATCTTGACAGATCAAATCATCATTGACAATATGTTTCAGCCACACTGAATCACAGTATTTAAGAGTTAAAAAGGACTTTTGTAGACATCTACTTTCATTCACATACCAAAATGAAACTCCATTATAGTATATCATATAGCTGATCATTCTATCTCTACTAAAAATCTTTCAGTAAGGGGAAAACCCATCACTTTTTGAAAAAACTTGTTTCACTTTTGAGAAGTATTTATTATTACTAAGAAATATTTCTTTATAGTAAGGTTTATTATTATTATTATTATTATTATTATTATTATTATTATTATTATTATTTACAACTTCCAAATTTCCAAATTTATGACTGGTTCTTGTCCTTAAACCAACAAGAACAACAACAACAACAACAACAAAAAAGTCTATTTTTCCTTCCCAAGAACAGCCTTTCATTTATTTGATGACAGCTATTGGTTGTATCCCTCTATTCTTTCTCAATTTTATATAACCCTAGCTCCTTCAATGAATTCTCATATAACATGGGCTCAATCTCCTCAATTATCCTACTAATCCTCTTTTGAGTAATTTCTAGCTTATTAAGATCTTTCCTAAATGCCTGCAGTGCCTATTTTCCCTTGCCATTGAAATTGTTTTTTACTATGAGTCTCTAGAATTTAGTTCTTTAGGATTTATCATATCTCCCAGTCTAATTTCTCCTATAGAAATTTCAGAACATGTGATGGAACACAATATTATACATGTACTAAGAACATGGCATAGTGAATGCAATAGGAATTCCCTTTTCTTAAATTTTATATTTCTCTTAATTTAGAACAAGATCACATTACTTTTTTTATTACAATATACACTATTGACTTAAATTGTAATAAAATAAAATTCCGATTCTTTTTCCAATAAGTGCTATTTAAGTACACTGTTCTTATCTTTTGACTTACAAAATTAATTTTTTCAACCTAATCATAAGATTTTATGTTTATCCCCATCAAATTTATCCTCCAATTAAATTAGATTAAATTCAGTCCAATATTTTAATCAGTTAAGATTCTTTTGTCTATTGACTTTATTCCTTCAGAACAAAGGATTATCTTTCTTTTTGTTTTTATTTTTTTATATTCCTAATACTTAACATAGTGCCTTGAAAATATTGTCCTTAATAAATATATGTTGATTACCAACCTGTTCTTGATAAAGCTGAGCTTACTTTTTGAGATCATTGCTTTCTTTCCCTTAAATATTTTTTAAACATGTTTCCCAAAAACTTAGTCAATTTTTTTTTAACAATTCAATATATTTCACAATTTAGCGTTGTGTCCTATTCTGGATGCCACACACTATTCTCTTCTCCTTTTTGAAAACTGGAATAGTATTTAACTTTCCTAGTCAATATTCTGATACTGTGTCCATTTACCATATTTTTCTTTCCACTTTACTAACAATGTTTCTACAATTACAACACTTAGGTCTTTCAATAATAGAAAATGTAGTTCATCTAGATAAGTTTGCATACATTTTTTCAAGGGTATTTAGGTACTTTCAAAATACTTTCTTATTTATAGTAGGTATCAATTCCCTATAAATTATTTGTCTTGTCTTTTCTGATCTAAAGATCATTTTCCTAATCAAAGAACATGGAGAAAAACAGAATTAAAATAAAAAATCTTTACCTGCTTTCCATTTTCTAATCCAAGTGGTGATTCTGTCCTTTTGGATTCCTCTTCTCCTTAATATAGTTTTTTTTTTTTTTTTTTTTTTTTTTGTAAGTCTTTTCTTGTCCTTAGCATTCCTCATCACTCTCATCTCATTCTGCATTTTAGCAGTCTTGACACATTATTTTTCTTTATTTGTTTTTATTTTCAAAATACATTTAAAGATAGTTTTCAATATTCATCCTTGCAAAACCTTGTGTTTCAATTTTTTCTCCTTCCCTTACCTCCCTCCCCCATCCCCTAGATAGCAAGTAATGCAATATATGCTAAACATATCTTGACACTGTTTTTACAAGGCATGTACTTCAACTTCTTTTACTTGATTTTACTTTCATATTCTATACCTTTTAAAAATCTTTATGTATTTCTGGATAGATATTTGAGACAACAAATATATACGTACATATTAAGTTTTATATATATGTGTGTGTGTGTGTGTGTGTGTGTGTGTGTGTGTGTGTGTGTGTGTGCATATTAAGTTATATATTCACCAATTGTGAAGGAAGAGCAATAGCTGACTAATTTAGGAGTTCATACTAGATAAAATCCAAGAAAAGAGTCAGTAAAAAATTTGTTATATTAAGATATATATATATATATATATATATATATATATATATATATAATGTGTGTATGTGTATGTATACCAATTTTATATGTGTAATAATATGCATTGAGATAATGGTTATAATTCTATTTATATTTATTTTTATTCCCATGCATAGCAGTGTCGGACATATACTGAGTCCTTATTAAGTGATTGTTGCCTGCCTATTCTTTATGAAACTGTACTTATTCTTTGAGATTATTGCTTCCATTTTTTAGATGTTTTCTAACTATTTTTTAATTTTATAAAACCAGTTTTATATATAAACATAATGTGCATATATGGGTATATTCTACATCTATGTATACACACATGCACATTATGTTTATAATGCATACATGTTGTATATCATATAAATTTAATATATGATGTATGGACAAATTTCTATATACAATTATATGTGTATACAGGTATATAATATGTATATGTGCAAATATATACATATAAAATATATATAATCAAGTTGCTGGGTATGTGATTATATATATATGTGTATGTGTTTATATAGAGGTATGTATTTCTATATATATACATAAAATTTTAAAACTAAGTTATATGTGTGTGAATATATTTGTATTATATATAATATATATATTATATATGAGTATAAGATATATATGTTTGTGAATATGTTTATATTATATAATTTGGTTAAATATTATTTGCCTATTTATAGAGATACATGTATATATAAATATACATAAATTATATGTATATCTATATACATATATATAATAGTCAACAAGTTAAATAACATAGATAAGAGGTGAGCTAATTGTAGGTAGTTCAAAATATAATAGAAAGAAGCAAATGAGTGTTTCTGAGATCACCTCTTCATTCATATCCATTTATCCAGAATAAACATCTGCTATCATTGTTGTATAATCATGTTCAACTTTTCATGACCCCATTGGGGTTTTCTTGGCAAAAGTAATGGAATGATTTGCCATTTCTTTCTCTAGATCATTTTATAAATGAAAAATCTGAGGCAAATTGACTTAAGTGAATTGCCCAGAGTCACATAAATATACTAATCAACAAATTCAATGAGTAATTCATCCATATTTTAAAAAATAGTTCACTGGTATATGATGCATTAAGGTATGTGAAATGCTTAAGATAGCTTGATATATTGTATACCCACATTAAACTCATAAGGTTAATGGTATTATTATTCTCAATTTATAAATAAGGGGAAAAAAAGAGATTGTCATTTATATGTCACCAACTTTTAAGAGTCTGAAGCATTATTAGAACTTAGGAGACTTGAAGTTCAGTGTTCTATTTGTTAAGCAACCAATTTTACTTCCTCAATCACATCCCCTAACCTAAATAATTCACATTTTTATCCATATTTTACCTAATTTGGCCATGTCATAGAAAATCTTTTACTATAGCAGATCCTCTATCAATGCAGATTAGCAAGTGTTCTGCAACTGTTAGTTTTAAAAAGTTGTACAAGGACAATAAAAGCATAAAAGACTTTCCCTGAGTCATACAACTAGTATGTATGTACCACAGGTATGACCTGAACCTGGATGCTCTTGAAGCATTTTCCTCTATCTATTAAGCTTGGTGTGGAAACATCTAGTTTGACAGGCATATAAGGCAAATAAGGTCTGCAAAATCATTTGCTAAGACACTCCCACTAATTGAGGTCTATAAATTGATGATTTTGTATGGTCCACAAATGATATTATAAATGTCCAAATGTACCTTTGTAGGAAAAAAATAAAATAAAATTACCCACTCTTCCATTAAGCCAATGCTTCTTCTTGCATAAAAACTATGTTCTTTAAACTACATTAAAGTGTAGATAGTAAGTCTCCTTTTAAAAAATTATATGCATATTAAATAAAAGAAAATGGTTTCTAGTGATTTAGACTCAGGAGACCTAAGTTGCTCCTTAAACAAATCCCTTTATTCTTTTACTCTCTGTTTCATTCTTTGTAAATTGGACATCAGTTATTCCTGCCTTTTCTTCTTCATAGGGTTATAATAATGAGAATCATACAATGTCAGATTTAGGAAAAAAAAAAAAAAAAAAAAAAAAAAAAAAAAAAAAAAAAAACAGTAGAAGTCATCTAATCTAAACCATAGAAGAGAAATCACAGAATTTCAGATTTAGAAAAATTAAATAAAATAAATAACAGTAGAAGTTATCTGAGTCTACCCTATAACTGAAAAAAAAGTAGTATTCTAATCTAACCCATAGAAGAATCACAGAATTTCAGTTTCAAAAAAAAAAAAAAAAAGAGTAGAAGTCATCTAATCTAACCTACAAACAGATGAAGAATCACAGAATTTCAGATAAAAAAACAAAATAAAACAGTAAAAGTCATTTAGTCCTATCTATAGGTGAAGAATCCTTAGTATGTTATATCTGACAAATAGCTTTTCAATTTTTGACTGTAGACTTTCCATGAAGGAGAAACAACTACCTCACAGGCAACTAATTTCACTTATAGCTAGTACAAATAATTAGGAAGTTTTGTTAACTGAAAGCAGTCACTTTGTAAGTTTTCAAATGACAATAGAAGCTCCTATATTTATTTAGATTTTTTCTAAATCACTAAGCCCCTCCTTTCATCAAGTACCTGTTCTTTTGCACAATATATAATGAGTGCTTAACAAATATTTGCTGATTGAATATACATATGAAAAGAAAGCATATCTCTCATTGGAAAACACTAAAGAAATTTCACTAACTTTCACATCTATTTGAACATAAGAGTTGACTTCTTTGGATCCTTAACTTCCCATGAACAACATTTTGTCTTGTGCTGCTCCTACTCTACAGAAAAAAGATAAATCATCTTTATATTTTCAAACAATTTTCTTTATCTTCCCCATACTGTCCTACAAAATGAGGAACAAAATGACTGACTTTTGAATAGTTCTACGCACTCTGTTTTCTTCAAAGAAAATATAGCCTTGGAAGCTAAAAAATATCAGGACTCTGCTCTTTGCAGGCATAGATTATATTTGATAGGTTGAATTAGTGAAAGAAAGAAACCTGTCTTTAGGCCAAGTCCATCATTTCTCTACAATTATTGATTAAAAAAAAAATCAGTTTTACAGCTCAAAAATGCTTCTCTTCAGTAACTTCTGGACTCAAGATGGTAAGTATTGCTTTGAAAAGATTAGCAAATTGGAGTGCTCTATGTTTGACATCTCACCAATACTTTTGAAAGCAGCCCTGCTTTTTTTTTTTCCTCTTTTAGTTGTGAAAATGACCAATCCAACTAGGGAAAAAGAAAATATAAGCAATAAAGATAAGTGTTCAGAAAACCCATTCAGCTTTTTTATATTGGTCACACCTTCTTATTTAACTCCCACTTGGTAATTATTACACCTTAAGGCTACCCTAAATCCTGTCTATTCCAGCATCCTATCTAACCCTGGGTACTTCAATTTATAGGTCAGCAGATTTAGAGTAGGAAAAGAACATGAGAGTTCACTTAGATCTAAGGATTAGAGTGAATGCCTTCCTCCTCACCTCAGCCTCTTAAGAATTCCTTATTTCCTTGAAAACCCAGTTCAAATATTACCTCTTATAAAAAGGCCTTTCTTGGCATCCCATAGCTGCTAATATTCCCTCCTCCCAATTACTTTGTACATATTTTGTACTTTATTTCTTTTGTATTGTCTCCCTTTTGTCTTTAAATCCTGTGTCTAACAGTGTGGGACAAAGAATCATAAACACTTAATTCCTATTGTTTGATTTTTCTCTTTCAGTTCTATGATCTTAAAAATCTATTTCAATTCATTAATATTCAATGTCTCTACTCTATGTGCAAGGCCTGGTACTAAACAAAGATACCAAACTTCTTTCAAGTAATTTATAGTCTAGTACAGAGAAGATATACCACAAATAACTGGGATGTTGGGTGGGATGATGCTAATCCCATAAGGATAAGCTCCCCACCCTTTTGTAAACTGTTTTACTAAGATGTTTTGTATGCATCCATATTGCTACCTAGCAGACTACTAGTCTGTTGTTATCTTCAATAACAGCTGTAACTTATTAGACTAAGTGAGGAGACATGACCATTTCAATATCTAAAAGCTGAAACATGGCTCCAATAGTCAGGAAAGTAATAACTTGCTGTCCAAAGCTACCAAACTCAGAAACTGTCTTATCTAATCCTTTTATGGAAATCATCCTATTGTCTTGTGACTTCACTCATAGATTCATGGCTAAATCTTACACAGGGGTAATTGTTACCCTCTGAATGAACTCTTCTGGCTAAATGAATAGAGCTGACTCATGTTCCTGAGGAAATAATTTAATCTTAAATCCCAAGATTTCATACTGTCTTGTACTAATGTCTTTAAAAAACAAAAAAACAAAAACAAAAAAAAAACAGAATAAGGTAAAAAGAAAAATAAAAAAAGAATGCAAAACAAAACAAAAGAGCACATTCAAAATATATAACTATATAACTATATATAACTATATATATAACTATATATATATATATATATATATATATACAACAATAAATTACCTATCAGTTCAAGAAAGGATATATAATAGTAGAGGAAATGACATTCATGAGTGTCCATCTTTTATTTACTTTCTTAAAGGTTTGTTTTTTGTACTCTGCTGTGTACTTTTTTCCTTTAATCTTTTTTTTTTCTTTTTCATCCCTCTTACCTCCTCCAAGGAGGCTATAATTAAGCAAAGATATATTTATTTATACATATATAGACATACACACACATCTCTTTCCTATTCTTGATAACTCTGCTTTTGTTCTGTTCTTTAACTTGTCTTGCTATTACTTAACTACTTTTCCCCTCTTCCCCATGGAGCCCTTCCTTGTCTTCTTCCTCCATGTTTTCTTTTTTTTTTTTTAATAATAGCTTTTTATTTTCCAAAACACATGCAAAGACCATTTTCAACATTCACCTCTGCAAAACCCTGTTTCCCAAATCTCTCTTCCTTCCTTCCACTCATTCCCTCAGAGAGCAAGCAATCCAATATAGGTTAAAGATGTGCAGTTCCCATGAGCTATATATAGTCTTAACAGTATAGATACATTGTATCTTGAAGATTCCCCCTTATTTCTTTATAGGTTTTGTAGGGTGATTTACTCTTCATGGTACATGAGAGTTGCCTATTTATTGCAGCTGCTGATAAATTCTGTACAATTCTAATTGTAGGTCCAGCATATTTTGTTTTGTTTTGTTTTCTTGGTTATTACAAAATTTTCTCTTGGATCTAAGGGTTTTGAAATTTGGCAATATTTCTATGTGTCTTCTACAAAGGATCTCTTTCAGGTAGTGATCAGTGGGTTTTTTTTTTTTTTTTTATTTTTTTTATTTTTGTAGTTTTACTTTTGCCTCATGTTCTTACTCCAGGACAATTTTTTTAGATTGTTTCTTGTACTATTATGTCAAGTTTCTTTTTTTTGGTCATAGCTTTCAAATAGTCCTATTATTCTTATATTTTCTCTTTTTGATATGTTGTCTACATCTGTTGTTTTTCCTATAAGATATTTCACATTCTGTCCTATTTTTTTATTCTTTATATTCAATTTTGTTATTTCTTAGTCTCTCATAGCTTCACTGACTTCTCTTTATCTAATTTTATTTTTCAAAGAGTTATTTTCATCTTTAAGACTGTATATTTCCTTTTCTATTTGGTTAACTTTCCCCTTATAATCTTGGGTTAAAATCTCCACATCCACAAGGAACTGATAATCTAGTGAAGAAGACAAAACACAAACTAGATGTATATTTAATAAATTAGAGATTTTCAACAGAGTAAAGACACTAACCTTGTTGTTTTCATTTGCCCTTCATTCTCAAAGAGGAACATGGCATCAGGGAGATGATGCCATGACATGCAAATGAATTGGATTAAAATTAGCAAGAGTTATACAAGATCATTTGCCTCACTCTCCCCTCAAGAGCTATCAGAGTGCAGTGACCAGATATAGATTAGGATGGATATGGGCTTGAATGCAATGGGAGTCCTTGACCTTTTTAAGTTAAGGTTTTCAACAAGTCTCAGTTTGAGTGAGGCAACCTTCATTAAGGCTACATAGCTACTGAGGTAAAGTATCTCCTCTTTCATGTAGTTAAAAAAACCTAAGTGAATAAGTTAATAAATCTGGGAGATAAAGACCCTCAGGGTTTCTGGCCAAAGCAGAATTAGTTGCTATTTACATTTAATCTGAGTCAAATGGGACCCAAACAATGACTAAATGGGGCTTGATCTGGAACCTACTGGTGGCCAAGCAAGGAAGTAAGAGACTCAGGAGAAGATGAGATTTGAGCTATATGAAGGAAATCAGGGGATTTAAGAGGCAGAGATGAGAAGGCAGAATATTCCAGGGATGGGAGATAGTCGGTGAAAATGCCTAAAGTTGGGAGATGGAAAGTTTAAGCCAGGAATAGCAAGAAAGTCAATGTGACTAGATCACAGAATCTGTGGTGGCAGTGGAGTGATATGTAAGAAGAGAGAATATGTAGGAGGAATCCAAATCATGAAGGACTTTAAATGTCAAACAGGATTTTATATTTGAACCTGAAGATGATAGGAAGTCACTAGGGTTTATTAAAGGAGAGGGTAAGTCATGTGATAAGATTTGTGCTTTAGGAAGATCAAGTGTTGTGCCACAGTTCTCTTCTATTTGTCTTGACTCAGTTTCCCTAATTGGTCCTGCCTCAGTTTCCTTAATTGTTCTGCTTCAATCTCCTTGATTGCAACCCCCCCCCCCCACTCTGGTTCATGAAGACTGATATAACTCAGGGCTATTTGCTCTAAGGTTATAAATTGTCAATGTGTAAACTCAGAAAGAGGGACTCTAGACTTTGTGTCTGGAGTCCAATACTTTCTTAATGCCTAGATTGTTAGAATTTATAGTCCTATCTCCCAACCTGTCAGATTTATGGTTTCTGCATGGAGATTCCCACTCACTAGAGTTTGGATTCCACCCCTCTGCCTTTGTTTAGCTACTGTGTATAAATATGTCATGGAGAACTTGCATTGGCCACGGGATGCTAGCTGGCTGCTGGCTAGATGCTGGATTCTTGGAGACAATAGCCTTATTCAGTCCTGGGACCAAACTATGGATCCATTTGATCCCAGTATATCACTCCCATTTAATAAATTATTAAATACTCTCTAATCTCTATCTTGCCTCAATTTCCCTGGCATTACACAAGGTAGCATAATGAATAGACCCCTAGGCCAGGACTCAGGAAGACATGAATTTAAGTTCTGCATAAGACACTTGCTAAATGTGTGATCCTGAGCAAGTCACTTAACTTCTTTGCCTCAATTTTGTCAACTGTGAAAAATGGGGGAAATAGTATCTACTTTACAAGGTTATTGTGAGGATTAAATAACATAGTAATTTGTAAAACACAGCATAATTTTTGGCACATAATAGACTCTATATAAATACTTATTGTATCTCTCCTTTCCTTCTCTCTCCTCCTCCCTCAATTTGATAGTTGAATGGAGACAAGGCAGGAGTCCAACTAACAGGCTATTGTAGTAGTCCAGATTTGAGATAATGAGTCTTATATCAGGATGGTAGCAGCGTCAGAGGAGAGCAGGAGGTGTGCATATAACAGATATTATATATGTAGAAATAACAAAATGTGGGAACTGATTAAAAATGGGAGATTAGAGAGAATGAGAAGTCTAGGCTGACAGCTAAGTTGCAAGTCTAGCTGATTGAGAGGATGGTAAACCCTGACCTGTAAATGAGAAATTTAGAAGAGGAGAGCATTTGGGATAGGAGGAGAGGGAAAGATAATGTGTTCTCTTTGGGGCATATTGAATATAAGATATCTACAAACTATCCAATCTGAGATGACCAAAATAAGTAAGGATGACTATAGCAGAAAGCATATATTAACTATTATGTTCAAGTGGATCAGGGACTCTGTTGAATGAATTCCTATTCAGGTATGTCAGATTTGATGAGCTGTAAGATTCCTTCTGACTCTGAGATTCTATATTTCTTTGACCTATGTTAGGATTACTAAGTGAGAACTGAGGTTGTCTGGACAGTGACAAGGTGAGAATTCAGGTTTTCTGGACAATTACAAGGTGAGAACTCAGGTTGACTTGATAGAGGGGGCAAGCTCATTGGCTGGGGTGGTTCTTCCCAGAAGCCCTTGCATTATCCCACGCCCATTCTCTGGGAGAATAAAAGAGAGGACTCTCAGAGATAAAAAAAGACTCTGAATTGCATCAGGCTTGACGGGGCTCTCTGCAGGAAGGGAAGTCACTTCTAAGGACAAGAGTTAACAGCAACTGCCTGGAGGCAAAGGATCCATAGGCTCAACAGGAACAGATTTCACTTCTCCAGGGAGTATCTCGGTAGTCTCTACTGCACACAACTCTATTTTTCCTAATTTCAATCCCTTTCTTCCATCTGATTGCCTTTTGGCTGATTGATCGTGTCTTAAAATTCTCTGGATGTAACCTCGGCTGCCATCATGCCCCACTTGGGGGGCTGAAGCTGGGCCCCACCTGTCATTTCCCTGTGTCAATCTACATTCGGAGGCCCAGTGGAGGCCCTTGTGACATTTTGGACATGGAGTTTTAGGTCTTCTCTCACCCTGTCTTCTCACTGTATCTCCATATCTACACTGAGCTCTTAGATGTCCAATTTTTCCACATTGAAAACATCTCCGAGTTTCTCTAGAAGTCCCTTGCCAGGAGGGACCCTGTCTTTCCACATTCATCATTGTCCCGGTGTAAAAAGCATTTGTTCCCACTGTAGCACAGCGTCTTATGATCTCCTCTAAAGGAGCATCTTTGTCTAATCCCCATATAATTCTTTTGCAAATCTCATTGGCATTTTCCTTAGCCAGATGTCTGGTCATTATTTCTGTAGCTGAATTTTCTCCAATAGTTCTTTTGACAGCAGTTTGCAAACGTCCCACAAAATCTGCAAAAGGTTCATTGAGACCTTGCTGTATTTTAGTGAAAGCCTCTCCACGATCTTTCTGTCCAGGAAGGACACCCCAAGCTTTTATTGCAGCCTTAGCAATTTGTTCATATATTGTCATGGTATAATTAATCTGTTCCGAATTCTCTCCATACTGACCTTCACCAGCTAAGTGCTCAAAAGTGAATTGTGTGTTAACTCCTATTTCCAAATTGCATCTGACTTGAATTTTACATAATTCATGAAATTCCGCAAGCCATAATAAATTTTCTCCAGGTTCCAGGCATATCCTTGCTATGGATTTCCAATCATTCGGGGTTAGGACTTCATAAGACAAACCATCTAGTAACATTTTGACATAAGCTGATGTAGCCCCATAAAGGGTACAACCTTTTTTCAAATCCTTAATTTTATTCAAATCTAAAGGTGCATATCTTCTCCTTTTTTTACCTACAGAGTCAGTATTTTCAATCACAGGATATGCATGTATAAAATCACTTATATCCTGTCCTTCTCTCTTAGCTTTAACCAATGCTTTTTCTAATCTTGTCATAGGCTTAGGCTGCTTCACAGGCAATTCTGTTTGTGTTTCTGCCTCTTCCCCTCTTTCTTCCTCCATCTCTGAAGGTGGGGTTGATGTGGGCCTGTCAATAATCTGTTCTCTAGGCAGGGTTGAAGCTTCTTCAAGAGAATCATACCATAATTCCTCATTTAAATCCTCTTGCTCTAGGGAAAGATCTTGATCTTTCCTTTTTTCCTCACACTTCCTCCTCTGTTCATTTTTAGAACTTTTCCTTCTCCTACAACTTGCTTGATAGTTTAAGGCTAATTGAACTATGTTGTAGATATAAAATACTTCTGCAGAAATTGAACGAGGCCCATTTTTTGCTTGAAATTCTTTCATTTCATATCCCACTAGCTTCCATTTATCTACATCTATCTTTTCTTCCTCTAAGAACCAAGGGGATGTGCGTCTTAATGCAGCCAAGAGTTTAGCAATCTGTACCCAGGTTACAAGTAAACTCTGCTCCTCAATTATGTTGATTATACTCTCTATAGTACCACTCCTGAATGGGGGTGGAGCTGAGGTTGCTTCTGGGGCTGGGGATGAGTCGGCTGAGGTCCAGGGATTGAATATAGCTAACATCTGTCCCATTTCAGCTATAAGAGATTCCTGGTTTAGCCCTTAACAAGTTAAGTTCCTTATTTATCTATTAGCACGCTCACTTAATCTTTAACAAAGTTTCCTCGTTACTCACGGTTCTGGGTCAGAGAGACTGCGATCTAGATCGGAAGCTTTTCCACTGGAATCAGGACTGTGTCTGTCCCTGTTCGGGCGCCAAATTGCGAAGGTCTGGTCTAGCTCCTCTTGTCAGGATAAGCAAAAGTCCTTGCCCCACGTTGGGCGCCAATTGTAGCGAGCTGTCGTCTCCAGAAGCTGCTGGATCGCTCTCTGGGAAGAGATCTGCTGTGTCTACTCAAATCTCTCAGACAGATTCTTCTTCCTGTAACGAACCGTTGTCTCCAGGCAGTTAACCTATCTAATTACCTTCTATTTACCACTTTCTAAATCTCTTCTCATCATCTGGCAATTACATTGGAATTGTTTGCACTGGATACAGCCATGTTGGTTTAAAAGGCCTGTATTCTCCCCAAGTGTAATCCATTTTTGCAATCTGATTGCCTTTTGACTCACTTATCAGGTAATCCCTTTCTGCCATGTGATTGCTTTTCTGCTGGTTGATTAAATCAGAGTCCTGGCCTTCTAAAGGTTCTTTGGGTGTAACATCAGCTGCCATCATCATTGGACTTCCTCACACAAGATGAGAATAATGGACAATGGACTTATGGACATTTATAAATTTTCAATTTATGATTATTTGATTATGTTATATACTTCTAGCATGTGTTACGTTACTATGTTACTATGTGCTTATGTAATTTATGTAATTATCTGTAATACTTCCCATATTGATGGATTTATGTTTCAAGGTCATGACTGTCCTATGTTCTAAATCAAAAGAAAGGGGGAGATGTTAGGATTACTAAGTGAGAACTGAGGTTGTCTGGACAGTGACAAGGTGAGAATTCAGGTTTTCTGGACAATTACAAGGTGAGAACTCAGGTTGACTTGATAGAGGGGGCAAGCTCATTGGCTGGGGTGGTTCTTCCCAGAAGCCCTTGCATTATCCCACGCCCATTCTCTGGGAGAATAAAAGAGAGGACTCTCAGAGATAAAAAAAGACTCTGAATTGCATCAGGCTTGACGGGGCTCTCTGCAGGAAGGGAAGTCACTTCTAAGGACAAGAGTTAACAGCAGACCTATATAAGGCTTCCATGAAAAACATGAGGATGATGATAATGTAGATTGAAATGTTTCTATCCCAGAACAAATTAAGACCATGCATTGTGGAGAGAGGAGAGAAGAGAGAGAGAGAGAGAGAGAGAGAGAGAGAGAGAGAGAGAGAGAGAGAGAGAGAGAGAGAGAGAGAGAGAGAAGCACTGAGATTTATAAAATCATAAATATGGATAAAGGAAAACAGGTTTGGGGATTCTATTATCCTTAGGCTTATTCCTATGACTTATTTGATAATATAATGAAAGAAACTATCTTCTCCTACAATACCCATTGGATTTAACTTCTGGAAGCATAATTAGTCTCGTGGTTTCTGTACATCTTCCTCTTCCAATGTATATGGGACAGTATGATCAGGTTAATTTTCCTAAATACTGATAATTATTGGATCAGTATGTTTATCTGTGACAAGGACAAGCAGATGGACAATGAGTTAGGCTAAGAATTAAATAGGAGAAAGAAAGCAGCTTGGAATGCATTTGGGAAATTGTGCCATGCTTTTAATGATCACAAGCTGCTTCCCTGTTGCTTAGACCCATGTTTTCAACACAAATATTCTTCCAGAAATGTGGTATAGTTTCAAATACCCAAGGAATCAATGTTACATGTGAATCAAAGGGTAATGAAGAGAAATATAATATACACCAACAACCTAAAGCATATTTCCATCAATGACTTTTGCATTAGTAATAGCAACAGGAAATGTATAATAATAAAAAGGGGAATGGCCAATGATAAAACAAGATTAAGGGAGGACACATCATTTACTTGAGGGCTCCAATGAAAACCACTATGTTTTAAAAACCTAAGGAAATGTAACACCAGCACATTTTGTAGGTCTTCTGTAGACTATTGTTGGAAAAACATGGATATCTATTTCACAGGAGATAAATAAATTCTGGATTCAAAAGAAAAGAGACTCACACTGAGGAACTTACCAATCTATTGGAGTATAGATAAATCTGAATTGGTACAAATAATTAATCCTATAAAGAGGTTGCAATATATGAGTTAGCACTACATGTTTCCATTGGATTGTAGCTAATTATCATATTTTACATAACTAGAACTTTGAATATTGGGGGATTTGAAAACAGGGAACTACTTTATAGGTTTCATTATTCTTACTAATCATGATATAGCTGCATCACGGTATTCATAAGATAGGATTTCTAACTGGAAGTTATTTAGTCATCTAGTCCAACCAACTCATTTTACAGATGATTAACATGAAATTTAAAAAAAAAAAAAAGATAAGTATCTTTTTCATAGTTCTACTATCAATAAGAGTTTGACCTGAGATCTGAACTAAGGCCCCTAATTCTAAGTACATAATTGCTTCCATTATAGATCAAGATATTCACTACATTGCTTGAAAAATTTCATTACTTCCCATTTACTGCCAAATAAAATATGGGGGGAAGATGAGAGGAATGTTCATTGTTTTTTGTTTTTTTGTTTTTTAACCTAACATTTAATTATCCAGGAGCCTATAATTTGTCCATACCTTTGCTATTCCATCACCAATACTTCACTTCCTCAATCCTCCAATTAAAATGGATCACTTATTATTCAGACTTGCAAAGTTAATTTCAGTGTTAGGGAAACTAACCAACTATCCATTCCAAGGTTGAATAGAAAAGGCCTACTTCAGAGAATGTATCCTCTCATCAATGATCTTAAAAATGCCTGGAAGAACATTTGTTATTGGACCTGATTCAAGCTAATTTGATGCTTCAGGTTTAGAAACAAAGCAAAAAAAAAAAAAAAAAAAAAAAAAGCACACATAGAAATTTAACAGTTTTCAAAAAAGTGATTTTACTTGGCCCTAAAATGGATAACAGTGGAGAGTTGTTTTGTTTGTTTGTTGTATTCCCACAGCTACATGAATGGCTAACATCTTAGTCCTCTGAGCCAATCAACTCCCAACAATGCCTTCAATATCTTTTAAGAAAAATAACAATAGCTAGATTAGTCTATATTGCAGAGGTTGCCAAATTCACACCATTTATCAATGACACTTTAAATAATATTCCTTTCTAGATACAGTTTATTCTTGGAAAATAATAGCATCAGAGAAATAGAGTTCGAAGGTACTTTAGCAATTCCAATACTTTTCAAGATTCAAAGAAGTTAATTGACCTGCACAAGTAACAACTAATAGAGTTGGAATTTAAAACCAGGTCCTTTGACTGCAACCAGCAATACATTTTATTATGCTACAATGGTCACCATGGTGTCCTCCAACACTGTGATTCTGAAAAGCTATCTATCAAGTTAAATCTTCTTTTACTTTCTGACTCTGAAAATACATCTAGACCCTCTGTGCTCATAAAAGATTCAAGTTTCTAGTATTTAAAAACATTTCTAATGCTATTTTCACCACAATGCTGTGAACTAAGTAGTCCAAGCATTATTATAACCATTTTACAGATGAAAAACAGAGTCTGAGAAAGGTTAAGTAACTTTCCCAGAATCCTCCAGCCATTAAATGATAGAACTGGTAAAGGACAATTCTCTTAAATCTCAGTTTTGTAATCTTTATGGGTATACATCTATTATTGCCTTTATAATTCAATATCTTTAATTTGTCATTTTCTATGTATATGCTAAATCCCTGGACTTATTAATATTAGAAAGTACATCTGATTCATCTTTAAAGTGTACAAATAGCACTTTACTTACTATGTGCACATAGTAGGCACTTAACTCTTCTAAAGAGGTAAAATATATGTTGAGATAAAAGACTATTTAGAGAGTTTCAATGATATTCTTTTTGCTAAATCAACTATTCCAACTTCACATAACTTTGAGAGGGAAATGGAACCAATCATCCATATAGAGTGGTATAGCACTAAGCATGAAACATTGTGAATATAAATGCTGCCAAAAAAAGATGATGGGAAACAGGCAAAAACTACAAGCTGTGAACCACAAGTTTGTTCCTTGCATGCAAGATCAGCAGAAATATGGGGAAACCTGCTGGTCTTAGATTGGTTTTATCTCTCACTTTAAAGTACAAAAAAACAAATCACACACAAAAAAATCCTTTTTATAGAGAAAATTGTACTTGCTATCATTGGAATTATAGGCAGTGTAATTCAGCAGAAATAATGGTGGATTGGAAGGATCTGGCTTCATATCTTCTATTTGCTATTGCCTACTTTTGTGATCATGGGAGAGTTCACCTTAGTCTCTCTGAGTTTCAGTTTCTTCATATGTAAAATGCAGATAATAAACCAAAGGGTGACTGAATCTTCCAACTCAATATCTATGACCTTATGAGGTAGGTAGGGGAAAATGTTGCTGTATTATCCAAATCTTAGGCTAATTAATTTCAGAGATTTTCATTAACAAGTTGGAATCAAGGACTTAAAGTTCAACCTTCTCATTTTATACAGGAGAAAACTAAGTTCTAGAGGAGGGGGAAAAGACTAACTAAATTCTAAAAAGCATTAATCCAGAATTTGAATTTAGGTCTTCTAACTGGAACTCTTTTTGGCTATGTCATTCTTAGAGCCCATTTAGAATGACCCTTAATTAAAGAATGGTTCTCCTTCTTCAGTGTATGCCTTTCATATATGAGTTGGACAAACTGGTCACCAAGATCTTTACTGATTCCTATGATCTGTGAGTCTATATCCCAGCTTCTACTTGAAGACTTCCACTGATGAGAATTTCACTGCTTAACAAAGTAAAACATTCAACTTTTGGCTCCTTATAGTTGTTAACAGACATAAGTTTCCTGAAATTTCTTCTCACTCTAGAATTAAGTAGAATGAATTGTCTCTTTTTAAATTCTTCAAATATTTGAAAATGCTATCACGTAAGCTTAAATACTTGTAGAAAAAAAAATCAAACAACCATAGACAAAAAAGCAACCCTTTTATTCTACAAGCATCCAAAATAAGGCTAAATATCCTAAGAAATTGACAAAGTTGGGCTACTGTTGAGTCTTCACCATAAGCTGTAGCTTAAGGAAGTAGAATGCTGACTCTAAAGTAAATCTTAGTCCAGTCACCATGAAAATTAAAAAAAAAAAAAAATAGATTGAACCAGGTAATGAGGAAATATAAAGACCTGAAATAGTCAAGATAAAACTCTGAGATGAGTAGATTGAAATAAGGAGGAATTTGGGGTGGGGAAATAGCTTAACCAAACCTGACTATAAGGGCAAGAACCTAAAACTCCAGATCTATCTCATTCTCTGGCATGAAATGATAATTAGCTGGAAGTGGAATAGTGGAAGATGGGATTGAGTTGATCAATAGTTTTCAAATATGTTTTGCTCATATCACAAAATTATTCTTTGCCATGAGCAATTGAAACACACTATCAGAGTACTGGAAGACTCCACATATATAATTATAACTGTAACTTCCAAATAATCCAAAATATACCTATACAACCTAGGGCATATTTCTATTTCAAAGCATATCCTTTGAAAACCACTGGTGCAGATGCTGGATTCATTAGTTAAGCTTAACTCAGAGTGCAGTAGTCAAGTCCCAAGACCAAGGGAATTTCTTCCATTTCATTAATGGGAAATGTTTGAATTAGAATGGCTAGGGCCTCAGTCTCTAGATAAAGAGTTCATATTGAGTGAGAATTTAGAGTAGATGTTGGTGTCTCTCTACTTCAAGTAAATTTTTAGTAAATAGAAAGCTTCCTGGAGGGTACCATATTCTACATTACTTATTCTTCTTCAGTATTTGAAGGATTTAAATTTTTTTTTGGTTACTTTCTCCATCACTGAAGCTCATGAATAGTCTTTGCTTTTGTAGGTGATATTTGTAAATTTCTGTGGTTGAAAAATATATGTCCGGTAGTTAATCTGATAATGAACCCCTCTGCATTTAGCTAGACTTATGCTCAATGTACACATAGCCCATTACTTTGCCAGGACCTTACAGAGATCCTATTTAAAACTGATAATTACCTTCATGTCAGTATAAGGGATTAACGTAAGATATTGGTATAGATTATTTTTGATGATTATTTAATTCACAATAAAAGTAAAAAAAAAAAAAAACAACACTGAGCTACTAATATCAATACAAAGACAGGGGAAAAAATAAATTTAATCATGTTTCCTATGTGCCTGATTTTGTGATTCTCATTCAATATGTTCTAGGATATAGTAGAACAATTCTCAAATCATGTGCTTGATAACTGTTTCTAGAATTTAATTGATCAATAAATTAATACATTCATCATGGGTTTGACATAATCTAGCATGTCTTTAGACTTTACATATATATTCTCATTGATGAAGAAAATTTAGAAGAAATTCTTCATATTATCTGTAATCTCACTACCCAAAGCCACATTTGGTGAATTTAAATCCAAAGTTAAGTATTTTGAAAGATTCTTTTTAAAATCAGATTACCCACATTGGCATATTATGGAAAACACACTGGATTGTCCAGAGATTTATTGGTAAAGACTGAACTACACAACCAAGTACAACCTGAAAGAATGTATGAATATGGGATCTTCCCTTTCTTCCAGGTTGATTGCTTCTGATGTGTTGCCTCAGTAACTAAAAATTCTCCCACTCTTGAAAGTGGCCCATCTAGTTTTTACATGCAAAAAGGAATGTTATTTGAGTCATGTCTTCTTTTAGATTCAGGGACTCTGCTTTCAATTGTGCTATATCTTAAGACAAATGATTTCCTCTCCATGGGCCTCAGCTCTCCTAAAAAAATGCAGAAAATAGGCCAGAAGAAATCTTGTATTCATAAACATGAGATTATGTAAATGATATTCCATTTTCCCAGTACATATCCTTATTTTGGCCCACTTCATATCAAAATCTACCTATCCACTCAGTCTCTAGATAATGAATTCTGCTAAACAGAATGCTAAACATTCGCTTCTTCATATGCCTCTGTGAGGATGAAGGGTGGCACCAAGGCACCAAATTGAGTTGATAGACCAAAAAAGAGTTAGTATGATGCTCTTGAAAGAGCAAACCTGGGTTCAATGTCTCATTTTACCAATAACTAGCTGTGTAACTCCAGGCAAATCCTTTTAATTTTTCTTTTTTTTTTTTTTTTTAATTTTTTTTTATTATATATATATATTTTTTATAATATTATCCCTTGTATTCATTTTTCCAAATTACCCCCCCTCCCTCTATTCCCTCCCCCCGATGACAGGCAATCCCATACATTTTACATGTGTTACAATATAGTCTAGGTACAATACATGTGTGTGAATATCATTTTCTTGTTGCACAATAAACATTAGAATCTGAAGGTACATGCAACCTGGGCAGACAGATATTAGTGCTAACAATTTACATTCACTTCCCAGTGTTTCTTCTCTGGGTGTAGCTACCTCATCCTTTTAATTTTTCAAACCTTAGTTTTCACAAAACATTTACATTACTTACCTTAAAGGACTGTTAAAAGGATAAAATGAGATAACAGATATAAAAGTATTAGGTAAATGTCAGCTTTTTTATAATTAAAGTAGGCTAATAGCAGAGAACCTGGTGAATTCAATTTAAAAACAAAGAAGTGATCCAGACATTTGTTTGAGGTCATAAAATTGAGAATCTTAAGAGACCATTTAGTCTAGCTCCTTATTTTATAGATACTGAAACAGAGGCCAAGTAAGACTGAATGAATTGGAAAAAGACAAATAAATACTTGAGGAACTGTACCAAGATTTGAACTCAAGTCCTCTGACTTCACAATCACCACTCATTTTACTATACCACAAGCCATCTCTATAAACTGAGTTATTCCCAAGTGTTAGATCTAATCAGTTGCCAAGTCTAGTCCAGCTTCTGTGCATAATATATTTAGTAATTATTTTTTTTTTACTCACAAACCCCAATTCAAATTCAGAGCTTCATCATCACAACAGCTTTGTGCTGTTTTCCCATCTCTCTCCTCTCCAATTCATCCTCCACACAGCTGCCAAATCAATATTTCTAAAGTAAATATTTGCTTGCATCACTTCTTTGCCCAAGGAATTCCAGTGGTTTCCTTTTTCCAGTAGGCTAAAATGCAAATGCCTTCAATTGACATTTAAAATCCTTTACAATTTTGCCCAGTCTGCCTTTCCAATTTGATTCCATATTTTTCTCTTAACTGACCTTATCATAATTTCCTGCAGATGGTATTCCATCATCTCTCTGTATGCTTTCTTTAGAGGCTGACCTCAACATATGGGATGCACTTTTTTTCCCCCTTGCTGAGTATAATAAAAAACTTCTGTCAAAACTTTGCTCAAGTGACAACTTCTAAAAGAAGCCTCTCCTGATCCAGTCCCTTCCTAGTTCATAGTTTCTTTTTCATAAGTACTTGTTATAGATTATGCACTTAATAAATGCTTATTGAATCAAGGAATGTTTGCATTGATATGTATCTAAACTCAATGTTCAGCTGACTGTATGAAGGTCTTGCTGACAACTTGTGTTTAGTTGTATTAATATGAAGGAATAATTATAGAGTAGCATTATTACTATTATGCCACATAGGGAAAGAAAAAAATTCAAGGCAATTCATTTTTTATATCTAAATTCTTCTTTCTATTCCCACTATTATCTCTCAAATGACCTCCATCTATTCCTCATTGCATATGAAAATATGGGAGAGTCAACAAGGTGGCATCATGGATAGAAAGTTGGATTTGAAGTTAAATAAATAAAGGCTTGAAAACATAATGAAAGACCCTTTAAAGTAGACCCTTGTTTTTAGATGGAATTTATATATCTGGGAAAAAAATGCTCTTCTCTTTCTTGTATCTCTATGGCTTGGCTATTTCTTGCATATTCTCCGTGATTATTTCCTGTATCTCCATGCCCAGTTGTTTTCTCTGTCATCTCTATGGCTAACTGTTTCTTGTATCATTTCCATGATTGACTTTCTTATATCTTCATGTCCAATTTTTTTTTGTCATCTCCATGCTTGGCTGTTTCCTGTATCTTGGCTGTTTTCTCTATCATCTTTATGACTGACTGTTTCTTATATCTTCATGTCCAATTCTTTTTCTATATCATCTTCATGGCTGAACTGTTTTCTGCATCATCCACATGGCTGATTTGCTTCCTATATCTCCATGGTTAGTTCTTTCTTCTCTCTTCATGAGTGATTTTTTCCTATCTCTCTACACAGCTGCCTTACTGAACTATAGAGAGCCAAAGGGGTCCATTTTGGTTTTCAATCTAATTAATTCACAAAGTCAAATCACTTTGTTCATATTTCAGAATTAAAAACAATTTGGATCATCTGTTTCTGAGCCATATTGAACCAGCTAAATACCCAGAGTTTTGGTCAGTGTTTAAGTTTGAAAACTGAGCTAATTAAAAGCAAAACAAAATGAACCAAAATATAAAAACAAAAACACTTTCCTTGCCCAGTCTGGGCTACTACTCTCATTCCTGACTCCAACATATCTCAAGTTCCAGGATGCTGATGTTTGATGTAAGTTTTTTCACCCTAAATTTGAGTGTGTCTGATAAACAACAAACATTTCTAAAGATCTTATGGAGATCACTATCTTGGACACAAGAGGAAATTTAAAGTTTGAAATTTACAAAGCATCTCATGGTAATCCTTAAGATAGGTAATTAGAGTATTATTATCACATTTGATTGATGAGGAAGGTGAGAGTCTAATATAGTCTAATATGTATTCTAATTCTAGATATTCTAATATACTTTCCACTACATCACAGAGCAAAAATACTACAAAGGCTCACTATCTCACCAAAATTCAGAAAACTTCTACAAATATATGAAAAGGATAGTGATGCTTCAAATAACAAGCTGAGGAGGGGAGTTTCTTTCACATTCTCATTTTATTAACATCACTAGTGATTTCATTCTTTCCTTTTTCCCCTGTGGAATCCAGATAGAAATGGCAAGTATCTATTCTATTATAATTCCTTTATATCTAAGATTCTCTGAACTATTTCAAAGATGTACAAAATAACTGCTCTTATAGTTTATTAAAAGTATTAATACAGTTGTAAGATCATTTCTTATAGGCTCACTGATAGCATCCTCAGAATAACTCTGCAAGTTCCTCAGAATAACTCTGCAAGCAGATAAAGCAAAAGGGACAGTATCTACTTCATCCTGTTGCTGAATGATTTTGATCTCATCTGATAGGACTCTATACTTTGAAATTTTTGGGTTCAATATGAGAGTATGCTGGAGCTAGCTTGAACTGGCTCACAAGACCTGATAAATTTTCAATGTGAGCAGAAATGAGATCAGGGCTTGATTTACTGTTTGGTTGGTTGCTTAGACTTGGGGGGAAATTGCTAATAATGAATATTAAACTTAAAAGAAGTATAGATGGCAGGAAATGAAGAGAAGACTGCCTTCCAGTAAAAATGTCCAATAAGAAGGGAGGAAGTACCAATCTATTTTGACTAAAATATCATAGCAAATTGAAAGTAGAAGCAGGTATGCGAACCCAACTTTCACCTTATAATAAAGACATTTAAAAATGTGTAAAAATAATAGCATTCTTTTAATATAATTATATAATTTATATATTAATTTATGTAATTTATATACATATATATTAAATTATATGATCATGGCATGCTTTTTAAAAATATAGTTTCAGTGAAAAATATGTAGTAAATTTATTGTTGTTTAAATAAATGTTTTAAAAATAGTTTTAATATTCCAATGTGGCAAATATCAATAGATATAACCTTCATAAATCAACATGTTTTGCAGTCCTCAATAATGTTTAAAAGTGCAAAGAGGTCATGAGACCTTAGGGTTTGAGAACCACTGTCTTAAAGTATCATCCAGATGGGATTTGATATAGTGGAAAGTATACTGAACTTGAAGGGTTGGAATCCAGTCTAAAGTGTAACATTTTTTTTAGCTGTGTGACTGATGGAATCTCTTTGTTACTCTAAACCCATTTCATCATCCGTAGCCTGGGATGTTACATATGAATTATTCTCATTTGAGTTTACTTTACCTCACTTCTCAGCCTCCCCTTTGCAACCATATCATCCACAAATGGAATGCATCATACTCACATAATCAATGTACCATATGGAAAAATTGTAGTGTGAGTAAAAAAGGATTAAGGTGAGGTTCCACAAGAAAGTATTCTCAGAATGTTTACTGGAATTTCCCACTGAAGTAAAAGTTTCCTCTTGAGCCCTCTCTTTAAATTTCCCTCCTGTCTCAGAATTACTTCTATGAGGGCAGTCAGAAGGAGAGGCAGTCATTATTCTTGACCCCAATTTTTTCACAAAGAAGCAAGGAGCAGAGATAAAGGATATGTTCAGGGGATTCAAAGTAAATATAAGAATCACAAAAAATGAAAAGCCACTTTTAGAAAATGCTTTAAAATTTATCAAGGGTTTTCCTTACAACAAGATTTTGTTAAGAGTGAAAGTGATAGTATGTTTTACACACGAGGAAACTGAGTCTCAGAAAAATTTAAATGATATAACCAAGTTGCATGCCTTTTTGGTGTCAAATAATTGTTGTAAACACCAAATCTTGGTGGTTTTTTGTTTTATTATTAAAGCATTTTATGTTTAAAACATATGCATGGATAATTTTTCAACACTAACCCTTGCAAAACCTTGTGTTCCAATTCCCCCACACCCTTCCCTAGATGGCAATTAAGCCAATATATGTTAAACATGGTAAAATATATATTAAGTCCAGTATATGCATACATATTTAAACAATTATCTTGCTGCATAAGAAAAATCAAATCAAAAAGAAAAAAATGAGAAAGAAAATAAAATGCAAGCAAACAACAATAAAAGGACTGAAAATGCTATGTTGTGATCCATATTTGCTCCCACAGTCCTCTCTCTGGGTGAAAATGGCTCTCTTCATCACAAGATCATTGGAACTGGCCTGGATAATCTCAGTGTTGGAAAAATCCATGTCCATTAAAATTGATCATTGTATAATCTCGTTATTGCTGTGTACAATGATCTCCTGGTTATGCTCATTTCTATCCCTATCTGAAAACATCCTGCTGATTGTTTCTTATATAATATTCTCTAACATTCATATGCCATAATTTATTCAGCTATTCTCCAACTCATAGGCATCCATTCAGTTTCCAGTTTCTTGCCACTACAAAAAGGACTGCTACAAACAGTTTTGCACATGTGAGTCCCTTTTCCTCCTTTAAGATCTCTTTGGCATATAAGCCTAGTAGAAACACTGCTGGATCAAAGGGTATGCACAATTTGATAATTTGGGGGGCATAATTCCAAATTGCTCTCCAGAGTGGTTGGACCACTTCACAACTCCACCAACAATGTGTTAGTGTCCCAGTTTTCCCACATTCCCTCCAACATTCATCATTGTCTTTTCCTGTCATCTTAGCCAATCTGAAAGGTGTGTAGTGGTACTTCAGAATTGTTTTACTTTGCATTTCTCTGATAAATAGTGATTTAGAGCACTTTTTCATGACTAGAAATGGTTTTAATATCTTCATATTAAAATTGTTCATATCCTTTGACCATTTATCAATTGGAAAATGGCTTGAATTCTTATAAATTTGAGGTAGTTCTCTATATATTTTAGAAATGAGGCTTTTATCAGAACCTTTGAGTGGAAAAATGTTCTTCCAGTTTATTGTTTCCCTTCTAATTTTATCTGTATTAGTTTTGTTTGTACACATTTTTTAAACTTAATATAATAAAAATTATCTATTTTTTATTCAATAATAATTTCCAGTTTTTCTTTGGTCACAAAATCCTTCCTTCTCCACAGATGTGAGAAGTAAACTATCCTTTGTTCTTCTAATTTGCTTATAATATCACTCATTATGTCTAAATCATGAACCTATTTTGACCTGATCTTGGTATAGTGTTTTGGATGTGGGTCAGTGCCTAGTTTCTGCCATTCTAGTTTCCAATTTTCCCAGTAATTTTTGTCAAATAGTGAGTTTTTATTCCAAAAGCAGGGGTTTGTCAAATACTAGATTACTATAATCATTGATCATTTTGTTCTGTGAATCTATCATATTCCACTGAATAATTACTCTTATTTCTTAGCCAATACCAAATGGTTTTGATGACCACTGCTTTGTAATATAGTTTTAAATCTGGCACAGCTAGGCCACCTTCATTTGCATTTTTTTCATTAGTTCTCTTGAAATTCTTAACCAATTTTTTTTTTCTTGCAGATGAACTTTGTTATTATTTTTTCTAGATCCTTAAAATAATTTCTTGGGAGTTTGATTGGTATGGCATTGAAAAAATAGATTAATTTAGGTAGTATTTTCATTTTTATTATTTTAGCCTGGCCTATTCATGAGCATTTGATATTTTTTCCAATTGATTACATCTGATTTTATTTGTGTGGAAAGTGTTTTGTAGTTGTGTTCATATAATTCCCAACTTTCCCTTGGCAGATAGACTCTCAAATATTTTATATTATCGAGAGTTATTTTAAATGGAATTTCTCTTTGTATCTCATGCTGTTGGACTTTGTAGGTAATATATAAAAATGATGATGATTTATGTGCATTTATTTTGTATCCCCTGTATTTTGCTAAAATTGTACTTTTTTTTGTTGATTCTCTACCATCATATCATCTGCAAAGAATGATAATTTGGTTTCCTCCTAACCTATTCTAATTCCATTAATTCCTTTTTCTTTTCTTATTGCCAAAACTAACATTTGTAATACAATTTTGAATAATAATGGTGATAGCAAAAAACAGGTAACAAAAGGGATATCCATCAATTATAAACTGCTTGAATAAATTGTATACAAGGAATATTTGAATATGTGAGGGATGTTTAAATAAATTTTAATCATATATATACATATATATATATATGATGCAATATTATTTTGTTATAAGAAATGAGACCTAGAAAGACTTATAAGAAGTGATACAGATTTCAAAAAGTAGCATCAGAAGAACTATTTATACTTTAACATCAGTATTTTGAAAAAGAATAATTTTGAAGTCTTTTAAAAACTGAGCAAGATTGAAAGGATCAGAATTAGAACAATTTATGTATTACCAGAAACAGAATAAAGGCAACAGCTTTGAAAACTGTGAGAATTATGGTCAATACAATGACCAATGATCATCCAGGATTCCAGAAGAGCAGGAATGAAATATTCTATCCAGCTATTGAAAGAGAAATGATGGTTTATACTATGTATATATGTACACAGACCCACATATACAAATATATGCTTGTAGGGATATGAACAAATATTTCTCAAGGAAAATTATGTTAACATATCCTGAAATGAAAAAGATAGAAGTAGATTCAAAATGTCTTACATGTACATATGAAGATTACATACATGTATATGTGTATACACATATGTGTATGTATACATGCATCAGAAAATAAATGTGGACATACATTTTATTGCACATGTACATATAGGCACACATGCATACACATGTACGTATATGTGTGTATGCATATACATGCATGCACATACACTTTGCATCTACTTCTCTACCTGCTTTCAGTTCTATAAAACAAGATGCTTCTCCCAGTTTAAACTTATGATGTCTAATCTCATTGCCACTGGCTAATAATCCAGCCTTAGTCCACACTATCTCTCTCAGCCTCCTCTCTTCACCAATTAAGTATCTGGAAAATAGAATACCAAAATCCTCCTGATACTTTCCTTTACACAGTGTAGATATGGGTTTTCAGATCATTCTACTTCTCAATTGCTGTTACTCTGTGAAACAACATGCTCCTGTGCTGGGAAAATCTTAGTGTCCACTCTCTTTTACTATCTCTCTCTCTTAGTTTGTAAGTTACTTAAGGGGCAGGTAGTCTTTATTTTTATTAATAGACAACTGTGATTACATTAAATTAAAAAGGTTTTGCACATAAAAAAAGAAACAAGATTAAAAGAGAAATATAAAACTGGGAAAATTTTACAGCCAGTGTTTCTTATAAATATCTTATTTCTAAAATATATAAAGTGTATCAAATTTATAAAACACAAGCCATTCCCAATTAATAAATGGCCAAATGATATGAACAGACAATTTTCAAATACAAAATTGTCTTCTATAGTCATATAAAAAGTTCTCTAAGTCAATATTGATTAGAGAAATGCAAATTAAGACAACTTTGAGGTACCACTTCATACTTTTCAAATTGGCTAAGATGACAGGAAAAGCTAATGATAAATGTTGGAGGGCTGTGGGAAAATTGGGACACTAATACATTATTGGCAGAGTTGTGAAATGATCCATCCATTCTGGAGATCAAGTTGGAAATATGCCCAAAGGGCTATAAAACTATGCATACCCTTTGACCCAGCAGTACCACTACTGGATCTGTATTCTAAGGAAATTGTAAAGGAGGGAAGATCTTTGTTGCAGCTATTTTTGTGATAGCAAAAAATTAAAAAGTGAATAGATGCCCATCAGTTGGGGAATGGCTGAATAAGTGATGGCATATGAAGGTAATAGAATATGATTATTCTATAAAAAACGATGAACAAGTTGATTTTACGAAGGCCTGGAAAGATTTACATAATCTAATGCTGATCAAAACAAGCAGAACCAGGAATACATGGTATACAATAACAGCAAGAATGTATGATGATCAACTATGAAAGACTCAGTTCTTCTCAGTGGTCCAGTGATCCAAAACAGTCCCCAGTAGATTTTGGACAGAAAATGTTATCTGCATCAAGAAAAAGAACTATGGAGATTGAATGTAAATCAACACATGCTATGTTCACTTCTTTTTTCTGTTTTTTTCTTCTCCCATGGGTTTTCCTTGTTGTTCTGATTTTTCTCTCCCAACATGATTCATAAAGCAATGAGTATTATAAACAAATAAATGATTTTTTAAAAGAGGAAATAAGTACAAAGAAATTGTACACGAGATAAACTAGAAATAATTAACATAGGAAAGTCATTAAAATAACATTTATTGGGAAAGATTTTCTGTAGAAAGTTAAAATTTTAAGCGGATTTTTGGGAATACAGAGAAGCTTTGGAGAGTTACGAGAAAGTTGGAATACAGAGTAAGGGAGCTGATAGTCTTACATTCTGGGTTGGTTAGTCCATATTGATAGTATGATGTTCATTTCTGAGGAGTTGGTGACATTCAAGGATGTAACTGTGGACTTCACCCAGAAGGAGTGAGGTCTCTTGGACCTTTTTTCAGAAGGAGTTGTACAAGGAAATCATGCTGGTAAATGACCAGAGCCTACTGTCCTTAAGTAAAGACCATTTCTCTTGGTAATTTTAAATATAAGATCAAAGTGAAAATCTTTATTCCCTACTGTGTAGAAATTGGAACATTTATCAATTATTAGAAAGGGAAAAATGTTGCTCTCACTGCCTGGTTTTCCTATAAAGGTTCTTTGCATTTTGTGATAGGAACCTGAAGGTTACTTTTGTTCCTTCTAAAGATGACTTTTATCAATTCTAGCTAGCTTCAAATTAGAGCTCAAATCAGTGTCAAAGAAGCTCAGAGGTTATTTATTACAAACTTTACCTGGACATGAATTTTTGCTGGCCAAATCTCCAAAAACTGTTCAGGGAGTTTTTCCTTATAACTCCTTCCTCTTGGAATGGGTCTAGTTTTTGAAATACTCTTCTTTTTAACAAACATAAATTTATATCTCACATCTTTTAATTGTCCCTAGTATACCAAGTTTGTCCTTAATATTATTTCCTATTGTCAAAAACTAGAGGCACAGGTGGTGAGAAATGAAAGATAAAGAATGAGCCTATATTCACCTATCATTTGCCATGTATTGTGCCAAGTACTTTCACTAAAACATATGTCACCTCATCCTCACGATAACCTTTCAATACCTTCTACTTGCAAGACATGATGTCACCTTCCCAGTGTCATGGGCCTCTTTATGAACAAAGGAGAAATAAGAACAATAACAACCTCATTTTAGGAAGCACCTTGATAATTTCATATGTGGACTAAAATGACCATATCATTATATGATGAGAAAGTTGTAGAACATATCCTATGAACAGCAATTGAAAACCTAGAAAATATTATTAGGGAGAAGGAAGAAAAGACTAGAAAGTACTATAAAAGTTTTCTTCAAGTGCAAGACCATTGAAGTGGAAAGAGGCAGCAAATTGTCTCATTTAATACCAGAGGCTAGAGCTGTAAGCTGTTTCTGGAGTATAAAAGGGGAAAAAAGTGTTATTTGTTTTGTTGTTGAGCTGTTAAATGAAAAGCTATATAACATAAGTGTGTTTTGTTATCTAGGTAACATATAAAAGCTTTCAGCAAAACTATTGTCCTTTCCGAAGTTGAATTATTCTGATTAAAGGTCTCCTCCTAAAAAAGGTGAAGTTGAATACCAAGGTAAAGGGTGTTAAGTTGTCATCATAAGTTTATTCTATGTAGCCCAAAATGAAGCAGAAACTATAAATTTTCCTGCTAATTTTTTTCAGGCAGACAGTTCAAGGCCATTAAAGTCTCAGAAAACTTAGGTGGGGTTCTGAATTATGATGACTGAAAATCTCTATGGATCAGCAATAGACAAAAAAATTGACCTATATCTCTCTTGTTTTGTGCTCTATAGATATGACATATTACTTCAAATAAAGGTCATCTCTGAATATCATCTGTATTCTCATGAGAACTATTTAAAAAGAAAAAAAATTATTTAGGAACACATTGAAAAATTACATCCATTATAGATAATAGTTCTGTGGTGAGGCCAGTATCCCCAGTTGATTTTCCTAACTCTACTGGATGCACTTGCATGGTAAAAAGTTTGTAATAGTAGAAGTGGCCCAGACTCTGATTCAAAAGTCCAGAGCTTTTGTCTATCACTTAAACGCCTTCTGTGATCTTGTACTTCAAATAAATTTTATAGAGCTTTACTAAGAATTTATTATCTTTCAATTAATCAATAAGTAGATTTTATTGTTATTCTATGGTATATTATATATTATTATAGTTATTATTTTTTATTAGTCCTATCATGTGTAAGGCACTGTGCTACATACTGGAGATACAAAGACAAAGATGAAACTGACCTTTTCTTCAAGGAGTTTGTTTTCTTTCATGGAAGACAAAATGTACTACATGTACATATACGGGACATTAAAAAAGAGACATAAGGGCATTGGGGGTAGAGTTTTGAAGAATGTATCATGAAAGGCTTTGATGAAATAAATGGACTCCAGCAAAGAGCATGCCCCTGGTAGCAACCCAGTATTTATAGTGGGCTCCAGTGAGGAATAAGCTGACCCTATAGAATTATCTTGTACCAATAGAACTATCTTGTACTGATGCCCATGTTGCCTTATATAATCTGCAAATTAAGCTTTAGAAGTCAACTACTGAGGCTATCTTGTATAAACTGAATGACCACATTCATCACTTGATTTACTGAAACACACAATTAGCATAGTTAACACACCTTCTCTGGATCCTTTCCCATAAAAAGACCCACCATCCCCCATGTTAATTGTGAGTTCATTGGGAACTTTTCCAGCCTTATGGCATTATAATAAAGCATTATCCCTTGACCTGGACATGATTTGAGTCTGTAAATTTATTTCAGATGACTCTGCATTTTCTTTACTTGTTGTGTCTCACCATGATTTGGACCCCATTGGCTTTATATGATGTTTTAAATGAATTTTGATTCACTTAAGACATTCTAAGAGGCAACAAAGAAAAGGAAGTGCACTCTAAGCAATGAGATTGCTGGCACTAAGTCCTAGAGATAAGAGATGGAGTGCTACTTGGATACGAAAGCAAGAAGGCTTTTTATTTATTTATTTATTTGCTATTCAAAGAGTTCAGTCAAAGCACTGTGGTAGACAGTGAATAGTATACAAAAACTTAATAATATATAATCATTGCTCTCATGGATCTTACAATCTACTTGTGAATAAACTATATGTACACTATGTGGCAAATGTCTAAAAGAGATCCAAATGAAGTATGAATAAGCTTGAAATCATGAAAAAAGTTATAGTAATGTTTAAAAGATATAAAGAAAATACGCTTAGTGATAAAAATGAGGTAAATAATTCATTTTTAAAAGAAGGTAGAACATGAAAAAAAGTAGTTAGAAGGGTTAATTCACCAATTATATTGAAATAGGAAATAATGGAAGAATTGTATGACTAGATAAAAGTAAGAAATATAAAAGGATTTTTTTTTAATACTCAAATACTCTAAAACTGGGGAAAGAGATGAAAAATAGATATGGGGTTTGAGGTGAGGGAAAGAGAGTAAGGATAGATTTTCTTTAAAGCAGATTAACTAAAAATAAGTGGAGAGAGTGTTTTTAGAAAGAATAATTACCAAAAAATGCACAATTCAGAAAAAAATAACATTAGAAATAAATGGTAGTAAATACAACTCATTCTCAAAACTTTACATGTAAACGGATGAAAAATTCAATTAAATGAAAAAATGAATGAGAAATTAGAAAATAAATAATAAAATAAATCCCCATAGTACATTGCTTGCAAGAAACATAACTAAAAAGGAAATATATTAAGAGAATAAAAACAAGGGATTTGAACAAAATTTATTACACATTTACTCTAAAAATCAGGAGCTAAAATCATGCTATCAGATAAATCAAAACCACAAACTGAACGGTAAAGATAAATAAGGAAGCTAAAGGAACCATAGACAATAAATTATATCAATATTAAATTTGTAAGGACAAATAGCATAGTCATAATAACCAAACCAGGACAAATAAAATAAAATATAAAATAGAAGCAAAGGATAAATCAAATAGAATTGTAGACCAACATCACTAATGTATCTAAATTCAAAATTGTAAATAAAATCTTGTCAAATGGACTATAGAAATTCACCCAAGAAACCATTCCTAATGAACCAATGTTTATATCAGGAATGGAAAGATGATAAAATATTAGTTTAAAACAAAAAAACCCCACAATATTTTGTTCTGCACTAATTTTTCAGTTGCTTTCATTTCTTTGTGATTCAATGTAATGTTTTGTCAACAATAATACTAAAGTGCTTTGCTATTTCTTTCTCCAGCTCATTTTATACATGAGGAAACTGAGGAAAACAGGGATAAGTGACTTACCCAGGATCACAAAACTAATGAATGTCTGAAGCCAAATTTGAATTTAGGAATATGAGTCTTCCTAACTTCAGGTCCAGCACTCAAGCCAATGAACTACCTTGATGCCCCACAATCAACAAAAGTAATCATTTTAAAAACAAACAAATCCCCAAACTTAAGAAAATCTCAATGTATAGAAAAAAAAAAGACACACTACAATATTCATTATATTAAAAACCCTATGATGAAAGTAGAGAGAAATCTCATGAAAAGTACTTAAATTAAAAAAAAAAAAAAATGAAAGCAAGCATCAGATGGAATAAGGATAAAGTAGAAGATTTTCCAGTAAATTCAGGAGTAAAACCACTGCTATTTTATATCATTCTAGATATACTTGAAATAACAGTAAGACAAGAACAAGAAATTCAAGAAATAATGATAGGTTAAAAGATTAAAAACAATTATGTATGTGTATTAAAAATAAATAAATGCAGTACAATAAAAAGAAAAAAAAAAAACTTTGTATTTGCTGATAATAGTGTGGCTTACTGAGAAAATGCTAGAAAAGCTGGATATGATGACATGCCTAAAACCTTAAATCTCAGGGAAGCTGAAGTTGAACTCTTGAATTTAAGAGTTTTGAGATTCATTGAGCTAAACCAAATTGTGGGTTTGAATTAATTTGGGTATAATATAGAGAGACCCCAGGGATAAGGTGCTACCAGACCATAGAAGAAAATGAAGCAGGTAAAATCTTCTCTGTTGATTAATAATGTGATCCAGCCTATCAGTAGCTTCTAGCCCCAAGGTTATAGAGATATCTAATTTGTTTTTTAAAGTTTAGGGAATTAGCAAAGATTTTAGAAAATTTTAGAAGTTGCTGACTAAATTAAAAACTCTTAAAAGTCAGCATCATTACTATATAATAGTAGCAAAATCAATGAAACAATAACAAATGAAATTTTATTCAAAATGTTCATTAATGCACAAAATATTTTAGGATCATTCTACCAAAGAACAGAAAATGTTTGCATAGGTTAATTGATAAAGTGTTCCATAAAGAAATGAAAAATATTGAAGCAATTTCCAATGCTCAACATAATAAAAATAACAGTACTTCTCAAGTTAATTTACAGTTTTAAGCCTATCTCAATCAAACTATCAAAAAGGATTCTTTATAATAATGTTAGAGTTACCTGAAAAATCTTAATTTCTAAAGGATAAATGGAAATAATGAAAAAAGTAAGAATGAAGAGAAAATAACACTGTCAGTCCAGAGACTACAATTATAGTAGTCATCAGAACCTTCTGGTATTATTAAAAGACAGAGAAGTAGATAAATGGAAGAAATAAGATAGAAATGCAAACAATGTGATTCAATAACCTTGTGCTTAGTAAACTGGAAAAAGTAAGTTACTTAGAAAATAACTCTGTATTTAATAAATACCGGGAAACTGAAAAGTTTATTGGTAAAAGTTGGACTTGGACTAATATCTTACACTGTTTTATAATAAATTCAAAATTGAAACATGATCTTAATATTAAAATTCATGCCATTAAAAAAAAAGGTGAAAAGAAACAGATTATATGCCTTTCACAGCTATGGTTGAATAAAGAAATTCCTAGCTAAAAAGGGTTAGTGGCAATAATATAATATTTGATTACATGAAATTAAAAACTTCTGTATAAGCAAAATTAATTTATCTAGTTTAAAAGTAGTCAAATTAAGAAAGAGAGGAAATAACTTTATTAAATTTCTTTTTATTTTTTTTATTAATTTCATAATTATAACATTTTTTACAATATTATCCCTTGTACACCCTTCTGTTTTAAATTTTCCCCTACTTCCCTCCACCCCCTCCATAGATGGAAGGCATTCCCATACATATTAAATATGTTATAGTATATCCTAGGTACAATAATGTGCAGAAACGAATTTTGTTGTTGTTGTTGTTGTTGTTGTTGTTGCAAAGGAAGAATTGGATTCAGAAGGTAAAAATAACCTGGGGAGAAAAACAAAAAACAGCTAACAGTTTACACTCATTTCCCAGTGTTCCTTTTCTGGGTATAGCTGATTCTGTCCACCATTGATCAACTGGAATTGGATTGGCTCTTCTCTATGTTGAAGATATCCACTTCCATCAGAATACATCCTCATACAGTATCACTGTTGAAGTGTATAGTGATCTCCTAGTTCTGCTCGTTTCACTCAGCATCAGTTGATGTAAGTCTCTCCAAGTCTCTCTGTATTCATCCTGTTGGTCATTTCTTACAGAACAATAATATTCCATAACATTTATATACCATAATTTACCCAACCATTCTCCAATTGATGGGCATCCACTCATTTTCCAGTTTCAAGCCACTACAAAAAGGGCTGCCACAAACATTTTGGCACATACATGTCCCTTTCCCTTCTTTAGTATTTCCTTGGGATATAAACCCAGTAGTAGCACTGCTGGATCAAAGAGTATGCACAGTTTGATAACTTTTGGGGCATAATTCCAGATTGCTCTCTAGAATGGTTGGATTCTTTCACAACTCCACCAACAGTTTTTCCACATCCCCTTCAACATTCATCATTATTTATTCCTATCATCTTAACCAATCTGATAGGTATGTAGTGGTATCTCAGAGTTGTCTTAATTTGCATTTCTCTGATCAATAGTGATTTGGAACACTCTTTCATATGAATGGCAATAGTTTCAATTTCATTATCTGAAAATTGTCTGTTCATATCCTTTGACCATTTATAAACTGGAGAATGGATTAATTTTTTTTTTAGAATTTTTTATCACAGTATATATGCATGAGTAATTTTTTTATAATATAATCCCTTGTATTCATTTTTCCAAATTATCCCCCCCTCCCTCCATTCCCTCCCCCCAATGACAGGCAATCCCATACATTTTACATGTGTTACAATAAAACCTAGATACAATATATGTGTGTAAATACCATTTTCTTGTTGCACATTAAGTTTTAGATTCCGAAGTTAAGTAACCTAGGTAGATAGACAGTAGTGCTAACAATTTACATTCACTTCCCAGTGTTCCTTCTCTGGGTGTAGTTATTTCTTTCCATCATTGATCAACTGGAAGTGAGTTGGATCTTCTTTATGTTGAAGATATCCACTTCCATCAGAATATATCTTCATACAGCATTGAAGTGTACACCGATCTTCTGGTTCTATTCATTTCACTCAGCATCAGTTGATGTAAGTCTCTCCAAGCCTCTCTGTATTCCTCCTGCTGGTCATTTCTTACAGAGCAATAGTATTCCATAACCTTCATATACCATAATTTACCCAACCATTCTCCAATTGATGGGCATCCATTCAACTTCCAGTTTCTAGCTACAACAAAAAGAGCTGCCACAAACATTTTGGCACATACAGGTCCCTTTCCCTTCTTTAGTATTTCTTTGGGATATAAGCCCAGTAGGAGTACGGCTGGGTCAAAGGGCATGCACAGTTTGATAACTTTTTGGGCATAGTTCCAAATTGCTCTCCAAAATGGCCGGATTCTTTCAAACTCCACCAACAATGTATCAGTGTCCCAGTTTTTCCACATCCCCTCCAACATTCATCATTATTTGTTCCTGTCATCTTAGCCAATCTGACAGGTGTGTAGTGGTATCTCAGAGTTGTCTTAATTTGCATTTCTCTAATCAATAGTGATTTGGAACACTCTTTCATATGAGTGGATAGAGTTTCAATTTCATCATCTGAAAATTGTCTGTTCATATCCTTTGACCATTTATCAATTGGAGAATGGTTTGATTTCTTATAAATTAGGGTCAGTTCTCTATATATTTTGGAAATGAGACCTTGGTCAGAACCTTTAACTTTAAAAATATTTTCCCAATTTGTTACTTCCCTTCTAATCTTGTTTGCATTAGTATTGTTTGTACAGAAACTTTTTAGTTTGATGTAATCAAAATCTTCTATTTTGTGATCAATAATTATCTCTAGTTCTCCTCTGGTCATAAATTGCTTCCTCCTCCACAGGTCTGAGAGGTAGACTATCCTCTGTTCCTCTAATCTATTTATTATCTCATTCTTTATGCCTAAGTCATGGACTCATTTTGATCTTATCTTGGTATATGGTGTTAAGTGTGGATCCAGGAATCCTATTTTCTTGAGACTTTTTTGTCTGAGATCTGCTGAGTCACCCGCAGGATCGGGAAAGATCCAGTCTCTGGCTTTAAATTTTAAAGTGTCTTGATTTCTCTTCTGAACTGCTGTTTTATAAGCAGAGAAGAGCTAACAGCCTGTGCCAGATTCTTCTATCTCAGTGGCTTCTCTGATCCCAGAGCCCTCCCCAGCGTGATTGGCACAGCGTGCCAGCACCCAACTGTCTGCGTTGGCCTTTCTTCTTTTTCCCCTGGGAACTGACCTTTCCTGTTGAAACTCCAGATTCTCTTCAGCTGGTAAGTTGTACTTCCAGTCCTTATGGATTCTTTCAGTCCAGCGCTATTTTTGAGGCTGAATTTATCTAATTGGTAGTGAGGGAAGAAGGGCGCTCACAGACTCACGTGTATCTTCTCCGCCATCTTGGCTCCGCCCCCTGGATTTATTTCTTATAAATTAAAGTCAATTCTCTGTATATTTTGGAGATGAGGCCTTTATCAGAACCTTTAATTGTAAAAATATTTTCCCAATTTGTTACTTCCCTTCTAATCTTGTTTGCATTAGTTTTGTTTGTGCAAAAGCTTTTTAATTTGATAAAATCACTTTATTAAATTTCTCAAAAAAGGGTTTTGTAACAAAGGTATTATGCAAACAAAAACAATTCTCCATTAGAAAATTGCTTAAATATATAAAGAAATATTTCTCAAAATATTTGTAATCTATTAATAGCCATATTAAAGAAATTCTGAATTGAGAGAAATGCTTATCAAAAACCCCAAGATTTAACCTTACACCCACCAAATTGACCAGATGGACAAAAAAATCAGTGTTAAAGATTGTGGGAACATACCCTCATTAGTAATATGTTTCTGGTGGAGCTCTGAATCAATAGAACCATTTTGCAAATAAAATTGAAATTATACAAATAAAATAATTAAAATATCACTTTCTTTTGATCCAGAATTTCCACTAATAAGTAAATATGTTAGGGAAGGAATTAATTAAAAACAAACAAACAAAAAATCAATAACAGAAAGAACAAGAAGAACAAGAACAGGAAAAGGAAAAAGAAGAAGAAAAAGAAAAAAGTTGAAGGGGAAAGAAGAAATGAAACATAAGGGCAACAATACAAACCCATCAAAAGTAAATGTTGCAAAATTACAAAAGAACAAGCTTGCCTCCAAAGAGAAGTGAGAGTACAATGTCTACTCCTTTGCAGGTATGGGAGGTTCATTATTGCAAAATATTTCATATGTTTTTAGACTTTTTCAGTCTGTTGCATTTTGATGTCCCCCCCTTTTTTTTTTCTCATAATTTTAAAAAATATATTATTACATGAGGTATCTCTCTGGGAGGGTAGGGGTGAAGAATACAGGAAGAAATTTAGAGGATATAAACAAAGGTAACAATACAAATTTCCTTTTTTTTTTAAGTAAGATTTTATTTGAGGTTTTGATTGCCAGTAAAATAAAAAGGGAGACGGGTATATCAATGTTATTATCCTTTGTAGTTCTAATATGCTTTATTTTCAGCTTGTTCATATCTCTAATATTTTTAGTCTCTGTTTTAACATTTTAGGTTTGACATTCAAACATTTTTTAAGATCAATTCTGTCCCTACCAGTCCATGATTCTAATAATTAGTAAACTTATTTTTATCATTTGTTTTCTAAACCATCATCAACCTAAAACTTTTCTTAGGCATACAGCTTATTACTTTTCTCCCATGTTTCACACTGAAATTCTAAGGGAAGGAGCAGATTGCCAAACAGTATCATCACTCAATAAACATTTGAATGCCTGGCCAAATAAATGTGAATTAAAAATCTTACTTAGTTCAGTAAATCTCTCAGATTTGTGATTTGACTTTTAATATTCATTTCCCCCCTTAGTATACATTGAAAACATTTCCTAAATCAGTGAAAAATATGTTTGAAACATATATTTAAGAATTAACTTCCTTTTTATTTTTCTTTTCCTTACACAGCAAAAATATGTTTTGGTAGGGAGTAGCCAAGGCATCAGAGCTTGCATAAATTTATCTTATCAAGGATTTATCTCAATCTCTTTATGTAAAACTCATAGCAGTCATTAAGCTCTAGGTAGATTTTAATCTGGTCAAGGTCTTTCTTAATTGCACTTGAAAGACTTAATAGAGAGATGACTTAACTGTTTATATCTGTTTGATAGACACAAGAGTGTGTATTACCTAACATTTAACTCTGGGAAATAATCAGAAAAATATGAGCTTCCAAATTTGTTCCCCTAATTTGTCCTTGGAAAAAATGATCATAATGTTGAAGTGGTTTTCACCATTACAGATTCATGTTGCACTTTTTTAGCCCTCTAAGACCACCTCTTCAGTATACTTTATTGTGTATTATTATGATGCTTATTATATCTTTTATTTTCTGTGATTCTTACTACTTTCTTTTTAATATTTTTTTTATTTTATGAAATAAAACAAGATTTTCCATAACAGTATAATAAAAAAGAAGATAGTACATGATTAAAAATTATATACAACTTGATATTTGTTTTAAATATATAAGGTCATTTTGTAAACTTTTTTCTCCCCATTTTTTCTGTTCTACCTTCCTCTCATTTCACTCCCACACTAGAAATAGCTATCATTAAATGCAAATAGACATATATATATATACATGTAAAATATGCATAATTCTATTTGTCAGTTCTTTCTCTGGATACAGATAGTGTCTTTCTTCATATGTCCTTTAAAATTAATTTGGATATTTATAGTAGTCAAAATTGCTTATTCGCTCAAAGTCATTCCTAAAACATTATTGATATTACTCTATACATTGTTCCTTTGCTTCTGCTCATTTTGCACTTAATTATTTCATGCAAATTTTTCTGTGTTTTTTCAAGATGATTTTAAGATTATATTTTCTTATAGTATATAATATTTTATAACAATCATAGAGCACAAATTGTTCAACCATTTCTCTATATATTACTACTATTTTTTTTCTGTTTCTTTTCTCAGCAGGAAGGGAGGGGAACACAAAGAAGGAAGGAAGGAATGGAGGGAGTAAAGGAAAGGGAAGAAAGGATAAAGGAAGGGAGGAAGGGAAAAAAGGAATGAAGGAGGAAGGGAGAGAAAAAGGAAGAAAGAGAGAATGAAACTGAAATTAGGAAAGAGAAAGAAAGATTATCACTTTATGGGGGAAGAAAACACATAAAAGGGAGCTGAAAAAGAGAGTGGGTTGGAGGTTAGATCGACAGAGTCAAGAGGTAGTTTGGAAGAAAAGTAAAGAAGGAAGCCAGCTAGTTTTAGAACTTCCTCAAAATTGGAGTTCTGAGAGAAATTCATGAATCAGAAGAGAGGGCCTTGAGAATAAAGAAATCTATTATTGATCACAAAATAGAAAATTTTGATTAAATCAAATTAAAAAGCTTTTGTATAAACAAAACTAATGCAAACAAGGTTAGAATGAAAGTAACAAACTGGGGAAATATTTTTACAGTTAAAGGTTCTGATAAAGCCCTAATTTCCAAAATATATAGGGAACTGACTCTAATTTATAAGAAATCAAGCTATTCTCCAATTGATAAAAGGTCAAAGGATATGAACAGACAATTTTCAGATGAAATTGAAACTATTTCCACTCATATGAAAGAGTGTTCAAAATCACTATTGATCAGAGAAATGCAAATTAAGGCAACTCTGAGATAACACTACACACCTGTCAGATCATGATGAATGTTGGAGAGGCTTTGTGAAAACTGGGACACTGATACATTGTTGGTGGAGTTGTGAAAGAATCCAATCATTCTGGAGAGCAATCTGGAATTATGCCCCAAAAGTTATCAAACTGTGCATACCCTTTGATAATAAGTGGGCTTATATCCCAAAGAAATACTAAAGAAGGGAAAGGGACCTGTATGTGCCAAAATGTTTGTGACAATCCTTCTTATAGTGGCTAGAAACTGGAAAATGAGTGGATGCCCATCAATTGGAGAATGGTTGGGTAAATTATGGTATATGAATGTTATGGAATATTATTGTTCTGTAAAAAATGACCTGCAAGATGAAT
This sequence comes from Sminthopsis crassicaudata, assembly GCF_048593235.1. Taxonomy (NCBI): domain Eukaryota; kingdom Metazoa; phylum Chordata; class Mammalia; order Dasyuromorphia; family Dasyuridae; genus Sminthopsis; species Sminthopsis crassicaudata. The sequence continues at coordinate 95,752,999 of NC_133617.1, forward strand.
ACAAAGAGGCTTGGAGAGACTTACATGAACTGATGCTGAGTGAAATGAGCAGAACCAGAAGAACATTATACACTTCAACAACAATACTGTATGAGGATGTATTCTGATGGAAGTGGATATCTTCAATAAAGAGAAAATTTAATTCAGCTCCAATTGATCAGTGATGGACAGAAACAGCTACACCCAGAGAAGGAACACTGAGAAATGAGTGTAAATTGCTTGCATTTTTGCTTTCCTTCCCAGGTTATTTTTACCTTCTGAATCCAATTCTTCCGGTGCAACAAGAAATTCATGTCTACACACATATATTGTATCTAGATACTATAGGATATACTATAACATATTTATTATATATGGGACTGCCTGCTATCTAGGGGAGGAGGTGGAGGGAAGGAGGGGAAAATTCAGAACAGAAGTGAGTACAAGGGATAATGTAAAAAATTTACCTATGCATATATAGTAAAAAAAAAAAAAAAAAAAAAAAAAAAAAAAAAAAGGTATAATTATAAAATTAATTTTAAAAAGAGAATAAAGGGATCTTCCAAGATGAGCAAGCCACAGAGAACCAATATTTTCCAGAGTAAAAAGGCTATTGAAATGTGGTAGAGAAGTAGCAAAGAAAAGGAGTAGAGATTTTGTGGCACTTTAAATGAACCTAAAGTAATCTCTGTCTGAAAAGCTTATCCTAATGTTATTCCTATTGCTGAGAATCAAAACATTATTTACCTGAACTGATGAAGTCATGAATATATTAAAGATTCTTGTCTATTATTTGTATGTTATACACTCTAGCTGCAGTGTCAAGAATATCACAGTAGGCAAAAGCTTTAGAGATCACTGTAGGCCCACTGATTTTTTTTTTTTTTTTTAAATCCATGTCCTGGAACTCCAAATAAATTTAGTAAACACCTACTATGTGTTAGACACTGTGCTAAGGTCTGGAGATTTAGAAAAAGACAATACACAGTCCTTGACCTCAAGGAGTTTACAATCTAAGAGAGAAGACAACATACAAATACATGTGAAGCAAGCTATATACAGCATAAATAAGTAATAATTAAAAGAGGGAAAGCTTTAGAATTAAGAAGAATTGAAGAAGTCTTCCATGTAGAATATGGGATTTTAATTGGGACTTGATAGAAGTCAGGAAATCAAGGCAAGAAAAAAAAGCTTTCTCAGCATTTAGAATAGTCAGGTTTCTCTCACTACATGTTTTCTGGAAATGGAAGAGGGCTAGTTGTAAGAAGTCTGGTTCTAAGATGATGTTTTTCTTTCTTTTTTCTTTATATTTTTATATCTAAACCTTTATTTATATTTAACTTTTTTCTTTATAATTTAATCTTTCTTGTATTTTTAACCTTTCAATTTTTAACCAATGAGATGGATAAAAATATGATAATTTCATCTTCCTTTTACTTTCATAATGATTAGAAACAGAAAAGAAGGCACAGGGTAATAAGAAGTACAATTAAATTATAATGTGAGTTCTTACTCAGGAAATTTGCTTGGATATTATCAACATTTATTTCATGATCAGTTCCAGGATCAAGTACAAAAACTTCAAAACTTTCGAATAGTTTCTTGATTTATTATATTATGGAAATATATTATACTTTTCCATAGCAAATATAAACCACTGGTAAGTCATCTCTTGACAATCTTCCACATAGATACGCAATGCTCCGACATTTTCACTATCTAAGGTCTGTTTTATATCTCTTCACTACATAAATAAACACGTGAAATTAGTTCTGAAATGCTACTGTTTCTTTTTTTTTTTTTTTTTTTTTTTTTTTTTACCTATAAGAAGATTTCCTTTATTTTTCTTTTGTTTTTCCCCCTCCAATCCTTTTTTAAAATATATTTTTATTTAGTTTTCTTTTTTATTATTATTATTAAAGCTTTTTATTTTTTTATTTTTTTATTTTTTTATTTTTTTTATTTTTTTTTATTTTTTATTATATATATATATATATATATATTTTATAATATTATCCCTTGTATTCATTTTTCCAATTTACCCCCCTCCCTCTATTCCCTCCCCCCGACGACAGGCAATACCATACATTTTACATGTGTTACAATATAGTCTAGGTACAATACATGTGTGCGAATATCACTTTCTTGTTGCACAATAAACATTAGATTCCGAAGGTACATGCAACCTGGGCAGACAGATATTAGTGCTAACAATTTTCATTCCCCTCCAGTGTTTCTTCTCTGGGTGCAGCTACCTCTGTCCATCATTGATCAACTGGAAGTGAGTTGGATCTTCTTTATGTTGAAGATTTCCACTTCCATCAGAATACATCCTCATACAGCATTGTTGTTGAAGTGTACAGTGATCTTCTGGTTCTGCTCATTTCACTCAGCATCAGTTGATTTAAGTCTCTCCAGGCCTCTCTATATTCCTCCTGCTGGTCATTTCTTACCGAGCAATAATATTCCATAACCTTCATATACCACAATTTACCCAACCATTCTCCAACTGATGGACATCCATTCATCCTCCAGTTTCTAGCTACAACAAAAAGAGCTGCCACAAACATTTTGGCACATATATGTCTCTTTCCGCTCTTTAGTATTTCTTTGGGATATAATCCCAGTAGTAGCGCTGCTGGGTCAAAGGGTATGCACAGTTTGATAACTTTTTGGGCATAATTCCAGATTGCTCTCCAGAATGGCTGGATTCTTTCACAACTCCACCAGCAATGTATTAGTGTCCCAGTTTCCCCACATCCCCTCCAACATTTGTCATTATTTGTTCCTGTCATCTTAGCCAATCTGACAGGTGTGTAGTGGTATCTCAGAGTGGTCTTAATTTGCATTTCTCTGATCAGTAGTGATTTGGAACACTCTTTCATGTGAGTGGATATAGTTTCAATTTCTTCCTCTGAGAATTGTCTGTTCATATCCTTTGACCATTTATCAATTGGAGAATGGTTCGGTTTCTTATAAATTTGGGTCAGTTCTCTATATATTTTGGAAATGAGACCTTTGTCAGAACCTTTGTTTTTAAAAATATTTTCCCAATTTGTTATTTCCCTTCTAATCTTGTTTGCATTAGTATTATTTGTACAGAAACTTTTTAGTTTGATGTAATCAAAATCTTCTATTTTGTGATCAATAATGATCTCTAGTTCTCCTCTGGTCATAAATTCCTTCCTCCTCCACAAGTCTGAGAGGTAGATTATCCTCTGTTCCTCCAATCTATTTATTATCTCCCTCTTTATGCCTAAATCATGGACCCATTTTGATCTTATCTTGGTATATGGTGTTAAGTGTGGATCCATATCTAATTTCTGCCATACTAATTTCCAGTTTTCCCAACAGTTTTTTCCGAATAATGAATTTTTATCCCTAATGTTGGAATCTTTGGGTTTGTCAAAGATTAGATTGCTATAGATGTACCCTTTTTTGTCCTTTGTATCTAATCTGTTCCACTGATCTACCGGTCTATTTTGTAGCCAATACCAAATGGTTTTGGTGACTGCTGCTATATAATATAGCTTTAGATCAGGTACACTTAGACCACCTTCCTCTGAGTTTTTTTTCATTAGTTCCCTTGCAATTCTCGACCTTTTATTCTTCCATATGAATTTTGTTGTTATTTTTTCTAGGTCATTAAAATAGTTTCTTGGGAGTCTGATTGGTATAGCACTAAATAAATAGATTAGTTTGGGGAGTATTGTCATCTTTATTATATTCGCTCGGCCTATCCAAGAGCACTGAATGTCTTTCCAATTATTTAAATCTGATTTTATTTTTGTGGCAAGTGTTTTGTAATTTTTCTCATATAATTCCTGACTTTTCTTTGGTAGATGGATTCCCAAATATTTTATACTCTCAACATTTGTTTGGAATGGAATTTCTCTTTGTATCTCTTGCTGTTGCATTTTGTTAGTGATATATAAAAATGCCGAGGATTTATGTGGATTTATTTTGTATCCTGCCACTTTGCTGAAATTTTGAATTATTTCTAGTAGCTTTTTAGCAGAGTCTTTGGGGTTCTCTAAGTATACCATCATGTCATCTGCAAAAAGTGATAGTTTGATTTCCTCATTTCCTACTCTAATTCCTTGAATCTCTTTCTCGGCTCTTATTGCCGAGGCTAGCGTTTCTAGTACTATATTGAATAGTAATGGTGATAGTGGGCAACCTTGTTTCACTCCTGATCTTACAGGGAAAGGTTGCAGTTTATTTCTATTGCATATTATGCTTACTGACGGTCTTAAATATATACTCCTGATTATTCTAAGGAATAATCCATTTATTCCTATACTCTCAAGAGTTTTTAGTAGGAATGGATGTTGGATTTTGTCAAATGCTTTTTCTGCATCTATTGAGATGATCATATGGTTCTTATTAATTTGATTATTAATATGGTCAATTATATTAATAGTTTTCCTAATATTAAACCAGCCCTGCATTCCTGGAATAAATCCTACTTGATCATAGTGTATTATCTTGGAGATGATTTTCTGAAGTCTTTTTGCTAATATCTTATTTAAGATTTTAGCATCAATATTCATTAAGGAGATTGGTCTATAATTTTCTTTCTCAGTTTTCGATCTACCAGGTTTAGGTATCAGTACCATGTCTGTGTCATAAAAGGAGTTTGGTAGGACTCCTTCATCCCCTATTTTTTCAAATAATTTATATAACATTGGGGCTAACTGTTCTTTAAATGTTTGGTAGAATTCGCATGTGAATCCATCTGGCCCTGGGGATTTTTTCCTGGGGAGTTGATTAATAGCTTGTTCTATTTCTTTTTCTGAAATGGGACTATTTAAGCAATTTATCTCCTCCTCTGTTAATCTAGGGAGCCTATATTTTTGGAGAAAGTCATCCATTTCACTTAAGTTATCAAATTTATTGGCATAAAGTTGGGCAAAGTAACTCCTTATTATTTCTCTAATTTCCTCTTCATTGGTGGAAAGATCCCCCTTTTCATTTGTAAGACTATCAATTTGATTTTCCTCTTTCTTTTTTTTGATCAAATTTACCAAAGGTTTATCTATTTTATTGGCTTTTTCATAAAACCAACTCTTGGTTTTATTTATTAATTCAATAGTTTTTTTACTTTCAATTTTATTGATTTCTCCTTTTAATTTTTGTATTTCGAGTTTAATTTTTGGTTGGGGGTTTATAATTTGGTCTTTTTCTAGCCTTTTAAGTTGTAAGCCCAATTCGTTAATCTTCTCTTTCTCAATTTTCTTCAAATAAGCCTCTAAAGATATAAAATTTCCCCTTATTACTGCTTTAGCTGCATCCCAAAGATTTTGATATGATGTCTCATCATTATCATTATCTTGGGTGAAATTGTTAATTGTTTCTATAATTTGCTCTTTCACCCAGTCATTCTTTAAGATGAGATTATTCAGTTTCCAATTACTTTTTGGTCTATTTACCCCTAACTTTTTACTGAATGTAGCTTTTATTGCATTGTGATCTGAGAAGAAGGCATTTATTATTTCTGCCTTCCTACATTTAATTTTGAGATCTTTATGTCCTAATATATGGTCAATTTTTGTATAGGATCCATGAACTGCTGAGAAGAAAGTATATTCCTTCCTATTGCCATTCAGTTTTCTCCAAAGGTCTATCATACCTAGTTTTTCTAATGTTCTATTTACTTTTTTAATTTCTTTCTTGTTTGTTTTGTGGTTTGATTTGTCTAAATCTGAGAGTGCAAGGTTGAGATCTCCCACTATTATAGTTTTACTGTCTATTTCTTCTTGCAGTTCTCTTAACTTTTCCTTTAGAAAGTTAGATGCTATACCACTTGGTGCATATATGTTTAGTATTGATATGGCTTCATTATTTATGCTACCTTTCAGCAGGATATAGTTTCCTTCCTTATCTTTTTTAACGAGATCTACTTCTGCTTTTGCTTGATCTGAGATAAGGATAATGCTACTGTTTCTGAAGAATTAATGAGAGCATCACTCAGAAAATAATTGAAAGACATACAGTAGATGTGAGCAGGAGGCACCACAAAATCAATAGGGACTCTGAAGAACTGGGGAAAGGGACACTCCTAAAAGGAACTTTATGGCAGAAACAAAAAGTAGATTGGTCATGGGGCTAAGTCTTAGAATGATAGGTTTCAGAGGGCTCCAATGATACCCAAATGAAAGCCAAAGAAAGCAAGGAAGTCCTCTACATGTTGGATAGTATGACAAATATTATGTTCCAGTCTGTTTGAGGTAATTGAAGAATTGATAAGATCACAGGTCTATTTGAATATTCCCTTATTAAAAACTTATAAATACCAAACTGGTATAGATTTCACAAAAGTCAATAGCAGCCATAAAAATGTTAACTCATTGGAGGGGCTTGTTTTGAATAATTACTTAATCCACAATGATTTGCTCTTTTCATCTCATAAATTTCCAATCATAACTTTTTTTGTCCCTCAGATTACATATACCTATGGTAATAACAATGAGAAATAGCATTTATGTTATTTCATATCTTTATGGTTTGCAAAATGCTTTAAAAACAGGTAAGTTGATTTTTATAATAACTCTGGGAGACAGGTGCCATTTTACAGAGGAGAAAACCGAAATTTAAAGAGGTCAAGTGACTTGTCCAAGGATCTCATTGCTAGTAAATATCTGAAACCATAATTGAACTTGGTCTTTCTGATTCAGGTCCAATGCTCTCTCCACTGAAAAAAATCTTGTGCATCCTAGATTGTAACAAGTAGAAGAAATTTTTTTTCTTTTAAATCTTTTAACACTTAAGCCTTTTAATATAAACTTTTTTTTTTCCATATAGAGTACACAGACAAGACAACAAAGTGATACATTATATATAATTCCAGGCAAAGCACTAGGAAGACTCATCTTCTTCACTTCAAGTCTGATCCCAGGGGTGGAGCCAAAACAGTGGAGAGTAGACAGGTCTTGTCTGAGCTCTCCAGGCTTCCCTCAGATCAATGCCAGATCAAGCCTCTGAACTGGTTTTAGAGTGCTAGAATCCACAAATATTTAAAATGTACTGAATTTCCAGCAGAAGATATTTTGTAAGAACTTCAGGAAAAGTTTGTTTCAATCAGTGCGGGGAGAAGGGTAGGTAGTACAGCACAGGGTAGGGTAGGGCAGCTCAGGGTGGAGAGGCCCCTATAGACAAGGGTAATCTACAGGGAGGCTCTTAGCCAAAATATAGCAGTGTAGGCTACTCTGCCCTGTAGATCAGCAGACTAGCTGTGAGACCTTTAATGAAACTACAAAAGACAAATAGTGAGCCCCTAAGCCCCCAAATAACATGAAACTTATCCATGCCTATATAGCACAGAAAGGAAATTACAAGCACCAGCCCCAAGGCAGCATGAAGCCAAAGTCATTTGTAGAGGAAGTTGGGGCAATCTTCCCTTTGCCCTAAGAGCAAATCTCAACTTTCTAAAATGAGCAAAAAAGTAAAAAAAAAAAAAAGCTCTGATGATAGATACTTTTTTATGAAGACAGGAAAGCATAGAACCCTGAAGACACTAATGGTGAAACCTCTCCAGATAACATCATAAAGGGTGATATGAGATATGATGTGATATGGTCTCCATCTCACAAGGCTTTCTTGGAAGAATTCAGAAAGAATCTTAAAAGAGAATTAGAAGAAAAATGGAAAAAGGAAATGAAAAATTTGCAGGAGAATTTGGAAAGGAAACAGAAAATTATTTAAAGTTCATTAAAAATAGATTTAGTGAAATGGGAAAAAAAAAAAAAAAAACAGAACTAATGAAATGGACAAAAAATCCAATAAACAAAACAATTCATTTTAAAGTTCAGTTGGTCAAATGCAAAAGGAGACTTAAAAAACTAATGAAAAAAATAATTTGCTAAAAATTAGAATTAAACAAAGGTAAGTGAATGACTTAATGAGACATCAAGAATCAGTCAAACAAAGCAAAAAAAAAAATGAAAAAGTAGAAGAAAATGTAAAATACTTTATTAGAAAAACAACTGAGCTGGAAAATAGATCCAGGAGAGACAATGTAAGTATTATTGAACTACTTGAAAACTATGATGAAAAAAAGAGCCTAAGAGGACATCTTTTAAGAACTCATCAAGGAAAACTGCCCTGATGTCCTAGAACCAGAGGGTAAAATAGACATTGCAAGAATTCACTGATGACCTCCTGAAAGAGACCCCAAAAGAGAACTCCAAAGAATATTGTAGCTAAATTTCAGATTTATCAGATCAAGGAGAAAATATTGCAAGCAGCCAGAAACCAACAATTCAAATATCGAGGAGCCACAATCAAGATTACCCAGGACCTAGCAGCTTCCACTTTAAAAGATCAAAGGGCCTAGAATATGATATTCTGAAGGATATAGTCACTTTAATTGCAGTCAAGGAACTATCCAGCAAAATTAAGCATTATCTTTCAGGGGAAAAGATGAAAATTCAATGAAATAAGTGAATTTCATTTATTTTTTATGAAAATTCAAGAGAAGCATAAAAAGATAAAAAAGGAAGGGGGAAAATTGTTTTAAAGGTTAAAAAGTTTACATCTGAAGAGGCAAAAAAGATATTACAAGTGAGGGAAAGAAGAAAGGAGAATGTGCATTGCATGAACCTTAATCTCACCGGATTTGGAACAAAGGGAGAATATCACAGATATTTACTTTCATAGAGCAATTTATATCACTCTATAGATAGGGAAGTAGGAGAGAAAAGGGGAAAGGTAAGGAAGAAGCTAATAGAGGAGAACCCAAGTAGAAGGGGGAAAAGATAGTAAAGTGGGAGGGGCTATCAAAGGGAAGGGCTGTTTGAGGGAGTTGTTAGCCAGAAGCAAAATACTGTTGAGAAGGAAATGGAGGAAACAAAAAAGAAAAGTATGACTAGGGGAAAATAAGATAGTAGGAAATACAGAATTAGTCATTTTAACTGGGAATGGGAATGGGAATGGGAATGGGAATGGGAATTCTTCCATAAAATAGAAGCAGTTAACAGACTGGATTTAAAGCCAGACTTCTACAATATGTTGTTTACAAGAAACACATTTAAAGCAGAGTGATAAATATAAAGTAAAAGTAAATCTATTATGCTTCAGCTGAAGTAAAATAAATAAATAAATAAATAAATGAATTTTTAAAAGCAGAGGTAGCAATTCTGATATTAGATAAAACAAAAGGAAAATAGAACTTATGAAATAAAGAGGGAATCTACATCTTGATAAGGAATACTGTAAATAATGAAGTAATATCAAGACTAAACATATATGCACTGATATAGCATTCAAATTCCTATAGGAGAAGTTAAGAGAGCTGCAAGAAGAAATAGACAGTAAAACTATACTAGTGAGGGATTCAAACATTGCTCTCTCTGAACTAGATAAATTGAACTACAGAATAAATAAGAAAGACATTAAATAGGTAAATAAAATTTTAGAAAAGTTAGGTATGATAGATCTTTGTAGAAAATTGAATGAAGACAAAAAGGAATATATATATATATATATATTTTTTTTTTTTTGGTGGTACATGAAACATATACCAATTTGTTAAATGACAAGCCATAGACAATATTGATAATTTCATCCAAGAGGATGAGAATGAGACAACATATCAAAATTTATGGGATTTAGCCAAAGCACTTCTTAGGGGAAGTTTTATATCTTTGGATGCTTACTTGCATAAAATAGAAAAAGAGAAGATCAGTGAATTGAGCACGCAACTAAAAAGCTAGAAAAAGAAGAAATTAAAACATCCCCATTAAATACCATATTTGAAATTCTGAAAATGAAATGTAAAATATTTGGAAGTTGAGCTGCCAAGGCAAAGTCAGGAATTATATGAACACAATTACAAAACACTTTCCACACATACAAAATCAGATCTAAGCAAGAGGAGGAATATCAAGTGCTCATGAGTAGGCCAAGATAATATCATAAAAATGACAATTCTATCTAAATTAATCAACCTGTTCAGTACTATACCAATCAAATTGCCAATAAATTATTTCACAGAACTAGAAAAATAATAACAAAGTTCATCTGGAAGGAAAAAAGGTCCAGAATTTCAAGGGAATTAATAAAATAATGCAAATGAAGGTAGGTAGCTTTACCAGACCTAAAACTATATTATAAAACAGGGATTGTAATATTCTTCTCTAAAGTATAATGTTCTCTGGAAGCAGATTTCTTGGGGGGCTACTGGGAGCAGCCTTTGTTGCAGTTCAGAATAATCACCCTGAATGCAGCCAGAGATTAAAGTCCAAATCCTTTATTGTCTCCTTCAAAATCTTATCTCCTTCACTTGGGGCTTGGCTAGTTTTCTGGAGGCCTTGTGGATCTTTCCTCTAATCCTTTGCTTCTGCCAGCTTTTCTCTCTAGCTCCCTCCGAATGTCTCTGAATCCAAAGGTTTGTACTTCAGCCTCCATGCAGCACAAAGGTGGAAAATGGAATGAATATGTCTCTGCCTCCTAGAGTGGGCTTGTCCTTTTTGGCCCTGAGAGCACCTCCTTATATATGCTCTCTTAAAGGTGTGAATCTTGTGGAATTATAGCAAGTATTAAGTACATGTCAATTATTTCCTCAATTCCACTGTAAGAATCCTACCAAGTGGTTATAAAAACCATTTGGTACTGGCTAAAAAATAGAATAGTGATCAGTGAAATAGGTTAGATACACAAGACACAATCAGCCATGACTATAATAATCTAGTGTTGATAAACCTGAAGACCCCAACTTCTAAGATTAAAAATTCCCTATTTAACAAAAATAGCTGCAAAAATTGGAAAATAGTACAGCAGAAAGTAGGCATTGACCAACAACCAACACCCTGTACCAAGATTAGGTCGAAACTGGTTTATAATTTAGAAATGAAGCATGATATTATAAGCAAATTAGAAGAATTGTGGAGAAGAAAGAAATTTGTGGTCAAAGAATAACTAGAGCACATTATGAAATGTAAAATAGATAATTTTGATTATATTAAATTTTAAAAATTATACAAACAAATCCAATGCAGACAAGATTAGAAGGAAAGCAGAAAACTGGGGGGAGGGTATAAATTTTCACCCATGGTTCTGATAAAAGCTTCATTTATGAAATGTATAGAGAGTTGACTCAAATTTATAAGAATACAAGCATTCTCCAACTGATAACTGGTCAAAAGATATAAACAATTTTCATATGAAGAAATTAAAACCATTTTTAGTCATATGAAAAAGTGCTTTAAACCTCTATTGATCAGAGAAATGCAAATTAAGTCAACTCTGAAGTATCATTACATACTTTACATAAACTGATGCTGAGTGAAGTAGATATAACCAATAGTACATTGTACATGGCAATGATTAATTTTGATGGACATGACTATTTTCAACAATGAGGTGATTCAGGCTAGTTCCAATAGACTTTTGATGGAGAGAGCCATCTGTACCCAGAGAGAGGACTGTGGGGACTGAGTGGGGATCACAACATAGCATTTTCACTCTTTTTTTTAATTGCTGTTTGCTTGCATTTTGTTTTCTTTCTCATTTTTTTCTTTAGTATTTTCACTGTTTTTGGCTGTTTGCTTTCTTTTGTTTTGTTTCTCTTTTTTTTTTTCCCTTTTGGTCTGATTTTTCTTGTGCAGCATTTATCATAGCACATGTTTAACCTACACTGAATTACTTACTGTTTAAGAGAGGAGGTGGCAGGAGGGAGAAAAAAAATTTGGGGACACTAGCTTTTGCAAGAATGAATGTTGAAAAAATGTATTTTTAAATAAAAACCAAAAAAAAAAAAACATCAAATTTGGTCTCAGATACTTAATAGCTGTAGTAAATCACTTAATCCTGTTTCTCTTTATTTCTTCATCTATAAAGTGAGCTGGACAAGGAAATGGCAAACGGTCCCAGTATCCCATATGGGATCGCCAAGAGCTGGTAATTATGGAAACAATTGAACAACAACAAATAGAAGTTAGAAGACTGACTCTGATACCATCTATTCATATGGACAAATCCAATGACCTTTTCTCTTTTTGTTTTGTTTTGTTTATGATAGCTTTTTATTATTCCAAATACACACCGAAATTGTTTTTCAACATTTTTCCTTGCAAAACATTGTGTTCCAAATTTTTCTCCCTCTCTTCCCAGTTCCCTTCTTCCCTAGATAGTAATAATCCAATATGTTAAACAAGTGCAATTCTTCCAAAACATATCTCTACAGTTATCATGCTGCACAAGAAAAATCAGTTTAAAAGTGAAAAAAATTAGAAAGAAAACAAATAAGCAAGCAAACAATAACAAAGGTGAAAATATTATATTGTGATCCATATTCAGTCTCCATAGTCTTCTCTCTGGATGCAGATGACTCTCTATCTCAATGTTATTTTCTCCATTCTCATTTTCTTTGATTTCTTTCTAGCCTTTGACATTCATAATCACTCTCCTTGACACTTTCTTTTCTCTAGATTTCCAAGACACTACTACCTTCTGGTTCTGTTCCTACCTGCCTGACTATTCTCTATCTCCTTTGCTGGTTCTTCTTCCAGATCCTGCCCTCTAACCATAGGTGTCCTTCAGGATTCTGTGCTGGTGCCTCTTTTCTTCTCCCTTAGTTAGTTCACTTGGTGATCTCTTTGGCTCCCATGGATTTAATTACTACTTCTGCTGATAATTCTCAATTATATGTCCCATAGACATTTTTCTAATAATGCTCACATTTCTCTTCTAACAATGCTACTACTCTAGCACAAGCCCTTATCACCTCAAATCTTGATTACTCCATTATCATTCTGGTGCATCCACTCTACTCAAATCCATATTCAAAATAGCTACTAAAGTGATTTTCCAGGTCCAAATTTGTCACTTTCTACTCTAATGCCTCCCTATAATCTCCAGAACCAAAACTAAAATTCTCTCTAGCATTGAAAGCACTTTTTAACCTAGTCCCCTCCTATCTTTCCAGTCTTCTTACATTTTATTCCCCATTGTCTACTTTTAAAACCAGTGATATTGGCCTTCTGGCTATTCCACAAGTAAAAACCTCCATTTTTTGGCTCCAGATATTTTCTCTGAATGCTTGGCATTCCCTCTCTCTTCAGTTCCTCTTACCACTTCCTGGCTTCCTTTAAGTCCAACTAAAATCCTACTTTTACTGAAAGTCTTTCCCAGCATCTCTTAATTCTAATATCTTCTCTTTTTAAATTTTTTCCTATTTGTTATTTATGGTCATCCCTACCACATTGGAGGAATTAGAGGTGTGATACCCCCATTATCTGAAAAATTTGTTTAAATTTTTTTATCATCCCTTCAAATCAGAGAAGTCTTTATTATTGTGACATTGTGTATTGTGTATTGTGTATTGTGACATTAAGTATTTATTAAGTGTTTATCAAGTGTTTATTACTGTGACATTGAGCAAAACATCTTACTTCTCTGAGACATGTCTGTTTTGTTTTGTTTTGTTTTTTTCTTCAAGATGTCATCAATCTTTGTTTCTATGTGGGTTCATTGATCTACTGGGACAGCTTCATTTGCCTGTTTACCCTCTGAGATTTGTAGCTCAGGAGATTTGTAGTACCTGAAGAAAGCATGATAGAGGACCAGTACTTTTTAGTTAGAGCTTTATGTAAGTCTGGAAAGTGAAAGAGAAGAGCTACAGATCGTGCAATAGTCTATCCATGCTATGCTAGTTTCCTGTCACTAGTTTCCTGAAACTGTGTGTCTGACTGTCATGTTGACCTGAACAGAAAGAAATCATATTGTATATTCAGAATAAAAGGCTCATAAATTCTTTGAAGCAGTAAAGGATAATATACAGAGAATGGCCTTAGAGTTTGGAGAACTAACTTGGAAATAAAATTCTAAGACTTTCCATTTATGTGAACAATTAATTTCTTTTAGTCTCAGGTTTTTCATCTATAAAATGGGGATAATATCTGTATTATTTATCAGATTTGTAAGATTATATAGAAAACACCTTTTCTAAACTTGAAAAGAGTCCCCACCACCACCAATTGACTTAGCATTAATATGTTCATATTAATTAAGGATGTTAATATAATACTCTCTCCTGTAATTATGTCTTTGTACCTGCTAATACCCCTTGCTAGAATACTGTCTCATAATTTGTACCTCTTTAAATTCCCTAGCATTCTTTAGGAAATAAGCTCCCATCCCATCTTCTACAGCAAAACTTTCTTTTTTTCTTTATCTATTGGCTTCAACTTCAAGACTATTTTCATATATCCAAATAGAGTTTTATATACCTAGATACTTACATGGTTTCTCCACTTCCTCCATTAGAATTATGCTCTTTCTGAGCAAGAACTGTGCTTTTTATTTTTGTTTGTTTATTTTTACCATTGTATTCTTAGAGTTTAGCATAGTACCTGTACTGAGTAACTAATTAATATGTGTTGACTAAGTTTGGGATGATTTAAAGACTGTTAATATTTACTCCCTTATTTGGCAGAGAGATGGCAATAATAATATATTACAAAAAAGAAAACCAAAAAAAAAAATTGTTTCTGCATGGATGATCATAGGAAGGTACCCACAATGGGCTGTACCCACTCCACTGCCTCCAAACTCTAAACTATATTTCATTAATTAAAGATTGTCCTTTTAGCCTTATCAGTGCCATAGCTAGAAATAAATGGGGTCTGGTTTATTAGAGCATTAGCACATCTTTAGCAGAATGGAACTCAGCCTTCCTACTTAGCATTAACTTGTTCCTTTCTTTCTCCTTTTCTCTCTGGCTTTTAACAGATGGTAGAATTTCTATGCCTTTTCCTCTTTATTATTTGCCAGTACAAATTATGTTCCTGCTTAAGCCACAGGAAGGTTGAGTGTCCTCTTATGTGACTGAGGGAAATTATTCTAGTTCTGCATTTTATTGTATCATTTTGTTTATGGGGAAAATGCATCATCAGACATATTGCAATTAGGATTTTATTAATTATAAACTTCTTCAAAAAGTGATGGCCTAGAACTTTCCAATATTCCTTATTCTTTTAATAGATATTAACATTTAGTTTCTTTGCACAGTGTCCCCAATTCCCTGAAGTTTTGCCTCCTTGAATGCTAAAAACCTAAGCCTGTGGCAGCCTGGGAATTCCTTTGTTCACTTTCAGAATTTGTATAGCCTTCAAAGCTTGCTAACAAATTGGCCCATCAGTCTCCTGGTTTTGGTCCCCATTAGTTAGACATGAATCACTAGTGCACCCTCTCTGCTAATGAGAGTCTCAGTTTTCTGGAGCGTAAAGTTAATCTTGGCGTAATTAAAATACTGCTTTGTTTATGGGTACTTGGCTCTGTTGGCAAAGCCCATAAATATTTGGATAGCTGGTGGTCCTGGACCATTGCTCCTTGGACTTTCTGCTTCTGCTCTGATTATCATAATGGACTGATCAGAAGTTATTTTGTGAAATTCCTAACAGTTTCTAAAGTCATCTCCTACCTAATTATCTAGCTCCCAAGAGAAGAACTATAACCAGCAAGTAGAAATGGAAAATAGAATGTAGAGTATAGAAAAAAAATGTATCTCTGTGGTCAGATGTGAAAGGGCTAGAACTGAGCAGATGCACTTAACCAAGATAACCTAGCACTTAAGGCTAATTAATTACCAAGTGGACAATTCTCTATTAACATGCTTGGAGAATGACCCTACTCAACTCTGTGCTGGCTTGATCTATGGGTGTGAACAAAGAAGGGGAAGAGAGATCAGAGGGTGGAGTAGGACAAGCAGTATCATTCTTTGGTGGTGGAGAGAGAGAAAGGAGGTGTAGGGATTCCTATATCTAATCCCCTGATGGTGACCCCAAAAGACAAAGAATAAAGACTTTTGTTTATCCTGACTTTAACTCATTCTAAGATATCCAGGGTACTAACGTGGGCACAACAGTCATAAGAATAAATTTGATTCTCAACTTTGCTATTCACTGACTTTACTTTGGGCAAATTAATTTAACAGAATCTTAGAAATAAGAAGGGAAGGGGGGGAAGGTCATCTAGGTACAAACTGTTCCTGATATGGAGAACTCTTTAAAAAGTTTGGAAAGTTTGGAAAGTTTTTCCTCCTATCTAGATAAAATCAATCTGACCTTAATTTCCAATCTTGTTTTCTTTTTTTTTCTTACTTTTTGGGGCCAGATCTAAAGCTCTCTGATACCTAGTTTTAAAATCCATCAAATGGCACATTACACTCAGTAAGCACTGGTGCCCCCTGTAGTGTGAACATTATATTACCATATGATCCCACAATCCTTGGTTGAAAGGAAGCCAATTTTGGCAGGATAGAAAAGCTTGCTAATAATTGTAAGTATTGGACAATGCAATGGACAATATAATTATGTGATGGGGGTTTCCCATGCCTTTATTGGAGGGATCTACCTCAAGGTAGGTGCAACATAGAATACTGTTCAAGTTGTGACTGTCCTATATGACATGTAAGGTTCCTCAGCAGTTAAAACTTTCATGTTGTTGTGAAAAGCCTTAGCAAGTCACATATTTGATAGGTTAGTGGTTTACAGTTGTATAATAGCATCAATTTGGAACAATGCTCCATTTCATTATTATCTTTCCAAGTGATCTTGGTTTGCTAAGATGATTCTAAAAGAGATTTCATTCCCTTAAGCTGGATGTGAGACCCTCAAGAAGTTATCCTCATAATGGAAGTGAAGGTTTTCTCTGGACAACTCCAAATAAGCATTGTAGTTATTACCCTAGAAATTTTAGACTCTTTGAAATTGAGGAGAGGTCCATAAATTGTTTTCACAGTGTTTTCAGACCAGCTGTTAGCCCTGTTTGCTGACTCTCTGAATTATTAGACAGTGCTCTGTCACCCTGTTTATCATGGAGTGTTCGGATTGCCAGGTTTGGCAAGAAATTTTGCTTCCTCAAGGAATATCCTATTCTGCAAATCAGAGTTTAATACCAACTGAATCCCATCCGTCATGACTAAAGTCTGCCTTACACAGCATGACTTACATTATTATATTCATTTGCTGCCATAAGTCTCTAGAATGGCTGAGTTGTTTTTACCATTTGCTCAGTTTAAGGAAGCAGGGCAATCTTTCACTGTGAGTTTTCAATTCATAGACTAAAATGGTCTGTTTCTTTTTCCACTAGTGTATGAGTGCACATGAACATGCTTTAGGAAAATGAGCTATATGACCTTGGAAAGTATTGGTCTTTCATTGGTGGTTCTTCAACATAAAAACGCCATGTGACTTCAAGCTCTGTCCCCCCCTCTCTGAAACTCAGCGACCTCATCTGTAAAATGAGGTGATTAGACTAAATACTTCTCAAATGTTTATGAAAATCTTTACTCTATTTTATAGCATTCTATGTTCCCTTCAAGTTCTAATATACGTTCTCTCCTCTGAAGTTATTTCAGTTATAACACTATGTTTTAAGATCCATTGCAACTCCAACATGTTATGTTCTCAGGTCCTATCTGAGTTTAATATTCTTTGTTCTTTGTTTGAAGCACTCTGTGTTCTAGGGTCTCCTCCATATTTAACATTCTCTAATCTCTAATCTATGATCTAATACTCTAAGTTATATTTCAACTTGAATATTCTATAATATTAGAATATTAGAACATTAGAAGTTTGATGATAGCCTAATGTATATCATTAATCTAAGAGGATAGCCAAAATTTAGTGTTTAATATGAAATGAATATTTGAAATATCTGTGATTTTATCAATATATGTTATACTGAATAGTAGTCCTGATGGGAGACAAAACTTAACCCAGGTCTGGGTAAACTGATGATGTAACAAAAGCATTGTATTTTAAAATGCTGGTACCTTGAAGCCAACCTGGTAAGGAACCTCTATAATGTTATTAGGTCATTTATCCATCAGATAATAAACATCACTTGGTCTTTACTTATCATTTGGTGTGACCTGCTAGTATCTATAGTTTGGGGTCATTGAGAACCTAAGGTCACCTTCAAACCCTGATGAATGAGATAATAAGGCCTATCTTTCTTTCTTTTTTTAATGTCTTTTATTTTCAAAGTCTATGCAAATATACTTTCCTTGCAAAACCTTGTATTACAAATTTGTTCTCCCTCCCTTTCCTCTACTCCCTCCCCTACATAGCAAGTATTCCAACATATGTTAAATGTGTAATTCTTCTATACAAATTTCTACAAATATCATTCTGCACAAGAAAAATAAGATCAAAAAGGGAAAAAAGGTGTGAAAGAAAACAAAAAACAAGCAAACAACAACAAAAAGGGTGAAAATACTACATTGTGATCCACATTCAATCCCCATTGTCTTCTTTCTCTGTGTCTCTCCTCAGCACAAAATTGACTTGAATCACTTCTCCATTGAAAATAGTCACATCCAAGAGAATTGATCATCATATAATCTTGCTGTTGCTATGTACAATGAATTCTTGGTTCTCCTCATTTCATTTAGCATCAGTTCATGCAAATCTCCCCAGGCCTCTTAAAATCATTCTCCTGATCATTTTTTATAGAATAATAATATTCCATAACATTCATACACCATTACTTATTCAGCCATTCTCTAACTGATGGGCATCTACTCAGTTTCTAGTTCCTTGCCACTAGAAAAAAAGAAAAAGGGGGGGGGCTACCACAAACATTTTTGGCACATGTGGGCCCTTTTCACTTTTTTATGATCTTTGGGATACAGAGGCTTATGTTATCTTTGTAGATATGTAAAACTTGTTAGTTTTAATTGGAAAAGCCACACTTGTAGGGTTAATGGTACATTTGAATGCAAAGTGGTTTTTTTTTGTTTTGTTTTTGTTTTGTTTATATTTCCGGTGTCAATAATACTTTTTTTTTTTTTTTTTTTCCACAAAAGAAGAAGGTCTCGGCTCTCTCTTTTCCTGTGAAGTATGTATTTCAACACATTCTTAATCACTTGTCAAGAAAGTCAGGTCCTAGTTAACTTGTAGCATCCCTAAGTCTTTATTCTGGCTCCCATCCAAACTTTGAAGCTGGTGTTGCTCAGAAGTTTCTTTCTCCTTTACGATGAAACTGCAAACAATGTTTTTAAAAGCACCTAAGATAATGAACCATATATAAGCACAGTTGTACATGACATTACTGTGCTAATTAATAGTGGCCTCAATTGGGTGAGTTCTATAGGAATATAAATTATAGATATTCAGGTGTCTGGCGCTTACCGCCATTAAACTTAACTACCCTGTTTGTACATCTTTATTGCTCTTCTTTTATAAAGACCATAAAAACATACTTCAGTCAGTGACTGGGAGAAAGCTGCCTTTTCAGATTTCTAATGTTTCCAAATAAAATACGTTCAAGTACTCCTGGCCATCTGGCTGCAGAAGGTTGTTTGGAGAATTTCTTTTTCGCATAAATTCTATTTTCCAATTTCTTTTTGCAGGATTAGACTTTGAAACTACTCTGCCCCTTTGATGATAAATCTGTTGATTCTGATTATTCACTTGGTGATATTTTCAATTACCAGGATGTGTAAAAAGTATACAAATTCCTAGGCAGGTATTGTTGTTCTCTTCAAGCTCACAGGGATGCCGAGTCAGCATAGATACACTGCCCTTGATATTTCTGACCAGGGATACTCCACAACAGCTCACTCTCACTTTCCCTCATATGGCAAAATGTAATCTAAAAGGTTTTCATCCCAGAGATAGAGGAATCTTGTATAATTTTTTCTTCAAACCAAATGAATTAAAATAATTTTCTATTGTGCTGTGGACAATTCCTGTTTACATGGTAAAATAGACCTAGCATCCCCTGTAACCAAACTGCAGCACAGATGACTTAAATGTAGATTGCAAGTGAAACATGACAGAGAGATGCTAAATAAAAATGTATGAAAAAAATGTTGCTCCAAGGTGTATATATTTAAAATGAAGGGTGGAAGGAAACAGCATTTTTTACCTACTCAGTTAAGAGAAGAGAATCACATGGTCTCAAAGTTCAAAGAATTTTTAATCTAATATAATCCAAGTCACATTTTAGCAGTTGAAATAAGATAAATATATGTAAAACACTTTATGAAGCCTTAAAGCATTATACAAATGCTAGTTGTTGTTAGCAGGAACTACCCCTGCCACATCCTTAAAATATGATCACCTAACAAACCATAATTGCTGATCATAACACAGGCTACCTACCTACCTCTAAAAACTAAGGTAATGGACTCAGAATGTGAAATGAAACATAAATTTTTGGATATAACCAATGAAGGGTTATTTTTTGTTATTGTTGTTCAATTATACATATTAGTCACAAGGTTTTTTCTTTTCTTTCTACTGGGGTATGATAAAGCAAATATTTGTTAATTGATAAAATAAACTTAAGTAAAAAAACTGACTATTCAGTACCTCCTATTTTATAGGTGGGGAAACTGTAGTTCATTGCCACAGCAATGGCATGATGGAAACCATACTGGTCTGGGAATTTGTACACCTGAATTTCATCTGGAATTTGACCCTACCTAATTATGTGAGCCTGAGCAATTTACAATTTTGTGGACCTCAGTTTCC
The DNA here is from genome assembly GCF_048593235.1 of Sminthopsis crassicaudata. Lineage (NCBI taxonomy): Eukaryota > Metazoa > Chordata > Mammalia > Dasyuromorphia > Dasyuridae > Sminthopsis > Sminthopsis crassicaudata. The sequence goes on from NC_133617.1 coordinate 95,773,461, forward strand.
TCTTCTGTAAAATGACAGTTTTATATATGTTTAGGATCTCTTCCAGTTCTAAGATTCTACATTTCTAGGTTTCCAAAGATCCTTTCCATTTCTGACATTTGATGGTTTGTGTTCTTAAATTCTATAGCCTGAAATTCTTCCCTACTTTAACATGTCATGGACTAAGATTATTCTAAATCCAAAATTCAGTATTATAATGTTCCTCCCAGTATAGAACTTCATGGTTTATGGCTCCTTCCATGTTCATTAGAACATTGAACTTATGTTCTAAGTTCCATTCATCTTTAACATTCTATGATCTGAGGTTCCTTCCAGCTTTGGTATTTCATTGCTCTAAATGGTGGCATTCAATATTCTGAAGTCATTTCTAGCAATAATATCATGAATCTTTCAAATTCCTCTTATCTCTAAAATTCTATGTTTTAAGATATTTCCTGATTGAATATATGTTTTAAGCTCTCCTCAAACACTATAACATTTTATGCCTATGTTCTGATAGAGTTTTTCAGTTACATAGAAAGGTGATTCTTTATAAGGGAATCCTTTTCAAGTACAGAAGTATTCATTTTTAAAATCCATTCTGCTCTTCTGCTCTGGAAGCTGATTAAAATCATACACTCAGTTTACCTCTGGCTCTCTGTGTCCTGTGACTAAAAGCTTAATTAAGACTACCCACTGACAAAAGATAGGAGTGTAAAAGAAGCTTAAATTGGATCAGTGCATTTCTTTGTTATGACTAGAGTGAAATTGATTTAGAAAGAAGAGGAAAAAAGATACCAAAATTACTGTAAATCAGGATATCAGTGCATTGAAGGACAAAGTCCCATAGGTTCTGTTTGAAATGAACAAGAGTATTGAAAACATAGGCTTATGGTGAATAAGACCCTGCAATACATGGGAAATAGATGTGCAGCCACAAGAAGAGTCCTTTGCACCAAACTGAAAGGAAAGAAGAATAATGTACTTTCCATGAAATCTTTGCTAACCACTGTAATCCAAAGTAACTGCTGTATTCTTAAGTATCTATCAGTCATTTAGCAAAGACTTCTTGGAAAATATGTTATTTTTTCCAGCTGAAGGTAGCTTGGAGAAATATAAATGTCATTAGAAAAGCAACTAACCAGTAAAATAGATCCAGAAAAGATATTTTAAAAATTATTGGTCTACCTTAAAGCCGAGAGAGAAAGAGAAGGAGGAGAGAGAGAGGAGAGAGAGAGAGAGAGAGAGAGAGAGAGAGAGAGAGAGAGAGAGAGAGAGAGAGAGAGAGAGAGAGAGAGAGAGAGAGAGAGGAGAGAGAGAGGGAGAGAGAGAGAGAGAGAGAGAGAGAGAGAGAAGAGAGAGAGAGAGAGAGAGAGAGAGAGAGAGATGAGAGAGAGAGAGAGAGAGAGAGAGAGAGAGGAGCCTGGACATCATCTTTCAAGAAATTGCCAAGGAAAGACAAAAGTTTCCTGACATTCCAGAATCCGAAAATAAAATAGAAATTGAAAGAATCCACTGACCACACCTCTTGAAGGAGATCCTGAGATGAAAATTCCCCAGGAATATTATAGCCAAATTCTGGAACTCCCAGATCAAGGAGAAAATTTTGCAAGCATACAGAAAGAAATAATTGAAATATATTACATTCTATAGCCACAGCCAAGATAACACAAGATTTATTAGCTTCTACATTAAAAGATTAGAGGGAGAAGAATATGACATTCTGGAAAGTTAGGGAGCTAGGACTGTAGCCAAGAATCACCCATCCAGCAAAAGTGAGTATAATCCTTCAGAGGAAAAGGTGGCTATTTAATGAAATAGAGAATTTTCTAGAATTTTTTATGAGAAGACCAAAGTTAGATAGAAAATTTGATTTTCAAATATAAGACTTGTGAGAAGCATAAGGAGGTAATCAGAAAAAAAGAAATCACAAGGGACTTAACAAGGTATATATATATATGTATATATATATATATATATTTACATTCCTACATGGGAAGATAGTACTTATAATTCATAAGAACTTCCTTATTATTATGGCAGTTAGAAAGGGCATATATATAGACAGATAACATAGGTGTGGATTTAATATGAAGGGATAACATCTAAAAAGTAAAATAAAGGCAAGGGGTGAGAGAGGAATGTACTGGGAGAAAGGGAAAGGGAGAGGTAGAATGGTGTAAATTATTTGCCATAAAAGAGTCAAGAAAAAGCTTTTACTGTAAAGTCTGGGCTAGCTCCCTGGAGACTTCAGGATAAATTAAAGTCCTTGGTCTTTAGAAGGAGAAGTAAAGGAGACAAACTGCCACAAGGCTCCTGGATTCTCAAATCCAAAGTCACCAACTTCTCTCCTCCTCGTTCTGTGGCCAAGTAAGTTCTCTGGCCTCTGTCACTCCACCCTCCAATCCTTGCCTACAATTATTTTAAGATTACCCCCCCCTCCCCCCCCTGCTGAGGCTGGGGTTAAGTGACTTGCCAAGGGTCACACAGCTAGGAAGTGTTAAGTGTCTGAGACCAGATTTGAACTGGGGTCCTCCTGAATTCAGGGCTGGTGCTTTATTCACTGTTCCACCTAGCTGCTCCCATCTTAAGATTATCTTAACATCAAACACTGAGCCAATATCAATTGTGAAAAGGGCCATTTTTCCAAAGATATGCTAATAGTCACATTGAATAGGTAATTAACATTAAGTGCTTGATTCAAGTGTACCTTTTTGGCGTTTTAGCCCTTTACATTTTACAATAAAGGGGGAAGGAAGAGGGAAAAAGGAATAAGTGAACCTCACTCTCATCAGAATTAGTTCAAAGAAGAAATAACATACAAACCGAATGTGGGTATAGAAATCTATTTTACCCTATAGAAAAGTAAGGGTGGGAAGGAAGAAGATAAGAAAAAAGGGGAAGATGATAGAAAATAGGACACATTGGGGGAGGAGCTTGTCAGAAGCAAAATACTTTTGAAGAGGGATAGGGTGAAAGGAAAGAGAGAATAGAAAAAACAGGGAGGGAAAACAGCAATTATAATTATGAAAATAATTTTGAAGCAAGTTGCTCTAACAAAGGCCTTATTCCTCAAATATATAGGGAACTGAGTCATTACCTGTTCCTCAATTGATTAATGATCAAAAGATATGATCTATGCCCAAAAGGTTATAAAATTATGCATATGCATTGACCTAAGAATACCACTATTAGGCATGAATCCTAAAAGGGATTCTTTTTAAAGATCCTATATGTAGAAAAATATTTATAGTATCTCTTTTCTCGGGACAAATAATTGGAAATTGAGAGATGCCCATCAATTGTGGAATAGCTAAATTAAATTATGGTATAAGATTATGAAGGGATATTATTGTTTTATAAGAAATGATGAGCAGTATACTTTTAGAAAAACCACTAGGTACTCAAAGTGAAATGTATTGTGAACAAATAACTGGCACTGTTGTAGTATGGTCAACTGTGATTGACTGCTATTCTCAGCAATATAATGATCCAACATTACTCTGAAATACTTTTGATGAAAAATGCTATCCATACCCATAGAAAGAACTGATTGTATCTGAATACAGATTGAAACATATTTTTTTTGTTTTCTTTTTTTTTTTTTTGAGAGTTTTTTAGGGGGAGGAGAGATTTATGTTTTCTTTTTGCAAAATGACTTTTTATGGAAATGTTTTATGCTACTTCACATGAGCCATCTCAGTAGGAGTGAGGAGAAAGGGAGAGAATCTGGAACTCAAAATTTTAAAAGCAAATGTAAAAGAATCATTTTTCATGTAACTGAGGAAAACAAATATATTTGAGGAATGTGAAAAAAGTGAAGTTTAAGATCAAATTAGCTTTGGTGCCTGATGGGTAGTTACTTATTGCATAGTTTGACCTAGGGCTGATCTTGTTCACAACACCCAGACTTTTAACTATGGGAAATCTGCTAAGTCTAATCAATGTAATTTTCTCTTACATTCCAATTTTTGACAAAATATCAATTTGTAAAGTAGTAATTATTAAAGTGGTATGAAGGTCTGAGGTTGGCATAGGACATGAAACTCGTACTATAGACCATAGAATATCACCATCAACTGACAAAATATAATATGAAAGTCAGTCTATTGTAGTAGAAAACACCCAGTCAGGGGACTTGAATTACAATCCTGATACTACTTTTTATTGATTATGTGATCACAATCAAGACACTTACTTCATTAGTCTAAGTGGTTCAATGTTATCCTTTGTTACATTCATTGACTATCTTCCTTTATGAAATCTACTGAATACATTACAAGCTTGCAAGGAAAAAACCCTTAGGAAGAACTGTATAAATGTTAACAAATCTCATTTTAATAGGGATTTGATGTCATTTAGTAAAACTGGAGCATAGTTACCATTCTAGAATTCAGAAATGTTAGTGCTGGTAGAGACCATAAAGGTCACTCAGTACAGCCCAATCCTTTTTTTAGATTATGTCTCAGAGCATAGTAATGAATAACTGGAATTCTTGTGACTTCATATGCAGTGATTTTTACATTATTGAGTACTTCTGACATATTCCAAACAAGGAGCTTTTGTTTAGAGTCAAATGTAGAGTGTTCACTATCACAAAAAGTTCCCAGAGTCAATTCAGACAATAGGTATCATGCAAAGCCTGGTTTAAAAGCATGAAATTATTGGATGCATGCTTATTTACTAATTTTTTTTTAAATCCCCTGCTTGCAAATTTATTTTATGAGTTCTTCCTGGAATTAACCATGTGTGCCATGATTTAATGGAATAGTAAGAGTCTACCATTTGTTTTGGCAGCTTGTTTTTCTTAGCTAATTAAAGAACATTTGCTTAACATCCTCATTGCTTTTACTCTCTCTTCCTTCAAATGTTTTTTAATGGAAGCTATGAGGGTCTAAGACTTTGAAATCGTGTTCACTAGTCTTAAAATCTAGAAAAGACCTCTACTACTTATATACTCCCCTCTCCAGTCCACTGGAAGTTTTCATGTTAACTTGTTAAAGATGAAGAGATATTTATCAATGAATTGATCCATTATGTGGACTAAAACTCCAGAATGTCAAAGAACAAAGAAGACATTCTCAAAGACAGAAACCTTGAGTTTAAGTATTATCTTTAGCATTCCTATGTGAGCCATATGACTCACAACTTCTCTGAGGAAAGGTGAAGGTAGGAGTCCAAGTCCTTTTTATTTATTAATACCAAGTACTTATATACCATAGAGTTACATAAGACAGTATATAACTCACATGCATTAATTACTCAGGAATTTCTTTGTTTTAGAGAATGGAACACATGGAGAGCTACCTTAAGTCTCTGCTTTATATCAAATAGTATATGACAGGATTCTGTCATATTTATGACTATAAGGACATCCTGAAACTGCAGATGGTCAGACATCCTGGTGCCAACTTTCAAATTTATCCTGTCATAACATATGCCTATATTGACCTTAGGAAATAGGCAGAAGTTATCTAACACTAAGAACTAAACACTAAGACACTTTTCAAGGCACTAATTAGTGCTTGTAAATCCAGGACATAGCAAAGACTTGTCATGTCTCTTAACTTCTCATTAGACTGCCAGTCCTTAGAAGCCATGGAAAAGCTAGTCTAGACTTAGCAGATTTCCCAGAAACCAAAAGGTATTTTTGCCCTTTGTTTGCTAGTCCTCCCACTGTCCCACTCCGACTGTGGATCTCTACAACACTTAAATTCAATTAATGTGAAACTCAAAAAATCACCTTTGTGTTGCCATTAATCCTCTTCAGGAATGAAAGGACTCTGTCTATTTCACTGGATCTTGGTAAGTAAAATATGTTGGCAATTAAAAGCAATAGGTGCTTGATCGTACCACTATGATCTAAGGAAGATAAAGATGTATGTCTATGCTGAATTTATGACATATTACTTTCCAGTTTTCCCAGCAATTGTTGTGAAATAGTGAGTTCTTATTACAAATAAATTTGCAAGCAGGGGATTTTTAAAAAATTAGTAAATAAGCATGCATCCAATAATTTCATGCTTTTAAACCAGGCTTTGCATGATACCTATTGTCTGAATTGATTCTAGGAACTTTTTGTGATAGTGAACACTCTACATTTGACTCTAAACAAAAGCTCCTTGTTTGGAATATGTCAGAAGTATTCAATAATGTAAAAATCACTGCATATGAAGTCACAAGAATTCCAGTTATTCATTACTATACTCTGAGACATAATCTAAAAAAGGATTTGGGAGTTTATCAAATACTAGATTGCCATATACCTTGATTATTGTGTTGTGTGTATCTAATATATTCCACTTTTCTACCACCACCACCAAATATTTTTGATTACTGCTACTTTATAATGTAATTTTAAGTTTGGTACTCTAAGCCACCATCCTTTGTATTTTTTTTTCATTAATTTTCTTGATATTTTTGTCCTTTTGTTCTTCCAGATGAATTTTGTAATTATTTTTTCTAGTTCTATAAAATTATGTTTTGGCAGTTTGATTGGTCTGATTTTGTTAACTCACCCTAGCCAGGAACAATTGATATTTTTCCATGATTTATATGTGATTTTATTTGTCTGAGAAGTGTTTTGTAATTATGTTCATATAGTTCTTGGGTTTGTCTTGGCAGGTAGACCCCCAAGTATTCTGTCTACAGTAATTTTAAATGGAATTTCTCTTTCTATCTCTTGTTGATAGGCTTTGTCAGTAATATATAGAAAAGCTTATGACTTGTGTGGGTTTATTTTATATTATATGTAATATATATTGTGTTTTATATATATGTATAACTTCGCTAAAACTGTGAATTGTTTCTAGTAAGTTTTTGGATGATTTTCTAGGCTTCTCTAAATATATCATCATATCATCTGCAAAGAGTGATGGTTTTATTTCTTCATTGCCTATAATATTTCCTTTAATTTCTTTTTCTTTTCTTATTACTAAAGTGCACGTTTCTAGGACAATGTTGAATAATAGTGACAATAATTGGCATTCTTGTTTCATCCCAATCATATCTAACTTCTCTCAATTACAAATAATGCTTGCTGTACATTTTTGATAGATACTGCTTATTATTTTAAGGGCTCCTTGTATCCCTATGCTTTCTAATGTTTTTAAGAGAAATGAGTGCTATATTTTGTCAAAAGTTTTTTCTGTATCTATTGAGATTATCACATGATTTCTCTTAGTTTTATTATTGATATGGTCAATGATGGTATTAATTTTCCTGGCATAGAACCAGCCGGCATTCCTGGTATAAATTGCACTTGGTCATAGTGTATTATCCTGCTACTAAGTTGCTGGAATCTCTTTGCTAATGTTTTGTTTAAATTTTTTGCATCAATATTCATTAGGGAGATTGGTCTGTAATTTTCTTTCTCTATTTTGGCTTCCTGGTTTAGGTATCAGTGCTAAAAGGAATTTGGCAGTACTTCTTCTTTACCTGTTTTTTCCAAATACTTTACATAGTATTGGAATTAATTTTGTTTTAAAGATTCAGTAGAATTCATTTTATCTTGTAGATTTCTTATTAGAGAGTTAATTAATGACATGTACAATTTCTTTTTCTAAAACAAGATTAAGTATTTTATTTACTCTTCTGTTAACCTGGGAAATTTATGTTTTTGTAAATATTCATTTGGTTAGATTGTCAGATTTGCTGCCCTAGAGTTGGGCGAAATAGCTCCTAATTTTTTTTTTAATTTTTATTTTCTTTTTTTTTAATGTCTTTTTCATTGGTGGTAAGTCCATTCCTTTCATTTTTGATACTGTTGATCTTTTTGTTCCTTTTTCTGATCACATTAACCAAAGGTTTATCTATTTTGTTAGATTTTTCATAAAACCAACTCTTAGTTTGTTTGTTACTTCAATAATTTTCTTAATTTTTATTTTATTAATCTCTCCTGAGTTTCAAAATTTTTAATTTACTATTTAATAGTTTTTTTTAAATTTTGTTCATGTGAGACCTCCTCCCCCATCTGCCCCAGTGACAGATACAGTTTTGAAGAGTTATTTGTTTTCCTATCTAGGGATGTAAACAGTTTAATCTTTAAATACTAAATGAATGACCAAATCCCTTGAATGAATTTCCATTAATTACTCAACTCAAACTTGAATCTGAGCTCTTACCAGTTCTCTTGACTTATGTCTTGTCCCTGGACTCTGATGACTCTGGAAGTGAGAGTTAGGCTGATGGTTTTGGACTGTTCTGCCTCACTTCAATTCAATTCACAAGTCAAAAAATTATTCTTGTGATGCCATTGGTCCTCTTCAAGAATGATGAACAGCAGTTTGTGAATAGTGATATATGTACTCTGGGAGCATAAGAAACCAGTTCATTTGGGTAATATGACTATTTCTTCTTTTCTTTCTGTCCCTATGTCCACATGAAGCATTTTACACTTACATGCAGGCACTCCATCCAAAGAAATATATTTTTTGATAATTTGTACTTTGCAAAGCATATTGGGATTTGGGGGCAAGATTCCCACCATGTTTATTTTATTGTTATTTTTCAAAAACATTAACTCTTTGAGACAATTAACTTTTTGTCTTGTGTAGTTTTAATTTTTTTATTTCTTAAAATGGAGCTCTGAAAAAACAGACTTTCAAAAAGCCCATTGTGAGCTACTACTATTTCTTTAAACTCAAATCACTCTGGCTTTCATTGATTGTCCAATAATAGGGCTCAGTCCAAACCTCTCCTTAATTTTTAAATTTTGATGGTTCACAGTGAGTGTAAGTAGCAACTGTTTTCTATTCTGGTCAGAAAATCTGAGGGTGTTATCTACTAGTCTGATTCTTTTGTGATAGCTAATTGGCATGTTTCAAATAAGGATGTTTCAATCCTTATCTAGCCCTTAATCTCTGAATAATTATTGAAAACTGAGACCTCAGAAAGAACTTAGCTTAAAAAGACCTAGCTCTCCTACTGCATCTGGGTCATTTTCAGTAGTCTTGATTGATGTCTTGCTGCTATACTTTGAAGACTTTGGAGGAAAGAGATCTTGTCTTACTTAAATCCAATTCACTTGCAAGTCAAGACATTCCCCTCATGTTGTCTTTGGTTCTCTTTGATAATGAAGAATAAACAGCAATAAACTTGAAGGTAGGCTTCAGGTGAGCTGTCCCGGGGATCTGTCCTTGGTTATGTTCTCTTTCACTTTTTATTATTATTATTATTATTATTATGCTTGATTAAGTAAGTCAGTCAAATCACTTATATGGCATTTAAAGTAAATGTTGTGATGTTAAGTCTGAAAACTTATTTGGTGATATCTGTTGAACCAATCAAACATAGTTTTTAGACTAATTGAGGAAAAGTCCTCAATCAATTGGAGTGGCAGAAGGCATATTCTGATTGACCAGAGAAAGTGAGTCATTCCATGATCTTATGGATAAGTAGATGAGATGAGTAAGTAGAGAGGAAGCAACAGTCTAATTTCCTAAGAAAGAATCAATTAGAGATGGGAATAAGAAGCAGAGTCCTAAGTCTTGGCTTGTTCATTGTGTCTCCTCCCCATTTGCCAGAGGATGCCATCTTGATAGCTTTGGATTTTTAACTTGCCATCTTCCAGTGATATCTTATCATTGCTCCAAGTATGGGTGACAGCAGCATCTGCATCTGGAGCAAAGGACAGAATAAATACATTCTCTACAAAGTGTCCAGCAAAAAAAAAAATCATATTTAAAGGAATCTTCTTGAAAACTATAACAAAAGAATATCCAAGAGTTGTGAGATTAATCAAGAAACATTTATTAAGACATCCTATGTGTCAGGTACTATGCTAAGCCTTGGGGATTCAAAAGGAAGCAGAAGTAGCCCCTGCTCTCAAGAAGCTTACTATCTAATAGAATATTGATTGGATCAATGTGCTTTCTAAACTTAAGCCTACTTTCCTTTATTCTGAGTATGCATTTATGGAAGAGTATGTAATAGGTTTTGAGGGGAATGTTTATGGCAATTATTTGTAATATAACATCTCAGTATATGTATCTAATGATTAATTAAATCTAGATAACTAATTAACATCAATTAACAATAAGTTGAAACACAATGGTAGAAGATCATAAGCTATACTATTGGAAAACAAACCAAAATCTCTTAGGGCTGCCAAATGAAATCTGAGAAGATTTAATAGCCATGATCTGGACACCTAACTTGTCAATACAAATGGGATTTGGGAGAGTAAGTCCAAACCTTACACTATATTTTTTAATGACCCAAAGGAAAATGAAAATGTCTCACTTCTCAAGTTTTTAAATATAACAAACTGAGAGAAATGTAAAACAAATTGGATGATAGATTCAGGATTCAAAAAAATCCTGATAACCTAGAATGCTGGGCTAAATCTAGTGAGAAGAAATTCAATATCAATCAATGTAAAATGATTCACTGGAGTTCAAAAAATTCATGTAACTATGAATATAAAACATAACTATACAATAGTTCATATGAGAATATTTGTTAATTTTAATGTGCCTCAACTTTAAATAGTAAAACTACTAAAAAAATTATAATCTGGTTGAATTATAAAGGTTTGGTTGTCTTGTTCAGAATCTAGGAAGGAATAAGCATATTATACTCTTTTTTTGTTAGGCTAAACCTAGAGTATTTTCATTGCAGGGAGAAACATTTTGTATAATTAATATCCTGGAAAACATTCAAAAGAAACTTTGAGCAGCAGCAAAACTTAAGTGGAAAAGTTGCTATACCAAGTTTTATTGAAGGAATTAAACATGGTGTGGTCCTGTCCAGAATTTCCATTTGAGGGAATAGCCTAACCCAACCAGGCTTATTTCTCTTTTAGCTCTAGCTCTGTCTCAGACTCCAACTTGATGTGTGAAAAAGTTGCTGCCAATTAGTTGCATCCAAAGTTCAAATAAGTTATGACACATGAGGGAGGCAGCCCAGAGGACAGAGTATTAGACTTATGCTCAAATCTCTCTTCAAACATGAGCTTTGTGACCTTGAACAAATCACTGAACTGCTGTCTTAATTTCCTTATCTGTAAATATGGGAAGAATATCTTCTCCCCAGAGCTGTTGTAAGGATCAAATGGGTTAACATATCTAAAGCATTTTGTAAAAGTTTAAGAATTACTTCAATGCTAGTTATGATTATAATTATTATATACTGGCATTTTATGTTTATTCCAAAATGTCTTGCCTCTTTGTTGTAACAAAACATGGAGTGCCACTTACTTCCCTCCATGTCACAATGGTTTTGTGTGAGGCCAGCCTATACCTTTGTCTATCTACTCTATTTCTTTCTACTTCTTTGATGTAGAAACAAGTATTTCACAATGACCAGGTGTTAATCCAATCAGTGTATCAATGAAACCCAATTTTTATAAAATTTCAATGTTCCTTAAAGATCTTTAGGGCAATTTTATTGAAATCAGGGAAAATGTATATCATTGTGACCAGCATCTCCCTATTTTGCTATTCTCCCCCAAACTATATTCATAGCATGTAAAAAGTGTGAGTTTTGAGGGAACTATTGTTGCTACTATTTACATTCATCTTCATCACAATCATTAGGGCTACTACTATTACTTCATTCTCAGTTTTTTATGGGATTTTTTATGGGATTCAGATATAAATTGTTCTAAGACAAGTAACTATCTAGATATTAATCTTTTTATAGCTACAGTGACTGCTTTTTGTAACTGAAAATAAAAATTATGAATTTAGGTTCCTATTCTTCAGGCTCATTTGTAGTAGATTATAATCTCTTTGGAAACACGGACTGTATTTCGTATTTGTATTTCCTCCCACCTCCCAGCATTTAGTTTAGTGCCTGACACATAGTAGATGTTTAATAAATGTCTATGTATTGACTGATTGACAACTTAAAGTATCTTTGGGAAAAATCCAATATCAAGTAAGATGACAGGGATAACATGTATTTTATCCTATTCCTACAAGTTTTGATTCCTTCTATTAAGTCTCTATGTTTTGAAAGTTTTGAATTTTCCTAATTTAGAGATTATTGAGTAGATCCAGCATGATTCCATCTATCAAAAACCTTCTGAAGTTAATAATGATAACATAATAAAGTGGTTATCCTTGATGAATTTAAGTCACCTGGCTCAGGATGAACTATATTCTAGAGTACTGAAGGAGATATAACTGCTGAATCATTGTCAGTGATTTTTGAAAACATATAAAGAACAAGAGAAGTACCACAATACTCCAGAACAAATGTTTTTACCAATTCCCCTCCCTCCAAAAAGGAGGACAAACCCAGTAGAATTTAACCTAATAACTCAAGAGAATAACTTAAGGGGAAAAAAGTGGGTTCTAGATATATTGTAAGAATTTTACCAGATAATTAAAGAAAAATTAGAATCTATGATAGATACATTATTCTAAAAATTGAGAATAAAAAACTTCATCACAGTCCTTTTATGAAATAAAATAGGATGCTAATAACTAAATCAGGGAGGGATAGAACTGTAGCAATATAGTCAAACAAGATGATTAAATTAAATTTATAAGAAATCTACTTGGCTCAATAGGAAAATGATCATATTAGAAAGTAAAAAACCCAAACTACCTACTAATGCCAACAGAAGTAGTAAAAACATTTTATAAAGTAAAAAATTCTATTTGTTCCCTACACATTACATTTTTGTATAGTTCTCATTAGTAAGAATAATCCCCTTCTTCCAAACATGAATATATCATTCAGTACTCTCAAGGAGTTTACATTCCAGGGATATGCTAGTGAATATTTAATAAAAGGCTTTCCAAAATGATGATAATGATAATAGTGATGATGATGATGATGATAAATGGCATGCTTTTAAGTTTCGTCTGCATTATTAATATTTTTCATCACTTTATTAAGTACAGATAATTTAAAAAATAACAAACCAAATCCTGGTTTGTAGCAATTGCTGATTTTTGAGTTGTGAATGCTTACACTTGGACTAAGATTTTAGTAATATAGTAATATTCTAATGGTAACTTTTTTTCTAGCTTATTGATTTTCTTCCCAAAGGGTAGTGCTCAGAATTCAGTACAAAACTCCAAATGTTCACTGTTTAGGGCAGAGTGCAGAGCTTCATTACTTCTTTATTATTATTAGTTATACTTCTAATGCAAACCAAAATTGTCTTAGTATAGCTCACTGATGTATCATAGAGATCTTAAAGAACTGCTTCTTTTCTACTCTCTTCTACTTGTGATACTGCATTTTGAAATAACCTATAAGACTTTACATATATCCTTCTTAAATTGCATCTTTTTTGATTTAGCCCTATATAATCTGTCAAAAATTTTGTGGAGACTGACTCTGTCAACTTTATCAATAAACATTAAACATTCACTATATGTCAGGCACTGTGTTAAGTGCTAAAAAGTGGGGACTTAAAGTCTCTTCCCTCAGAAAAATCATAATCCAATGAGAGAGAAAATTTTTTATCATGTGAAATTTTTTTTTATCAAATAAAAATTTAATAAGCATTTTTTGTCTTTCTCCAAGTCGTTGATAAAAATATTGAACAGGGGGGCAGCTAGGTGGTACAGTGAATAGAACACCAGTCTTGAATTCAGGAGGACCCAAGTTCAAATATGATTCCAGACACTTAACACTTCTTAGCTTTGTGACCCGGGGCAAGTCACTTAACAGTATTCTATCATCATTTAGGTATCTCTGTATTTCTAGGAAAATTCTGCTTTTAAATAATGAATATATTTATCATAGTTATAATTTCTTCAATGGTAACAATGGACATCTAAACCCACTGAAAGTCAACAACTTGCAAAACACTTATTGGGATGATATTTTAGCCTGACAAAGATGTCTCAATCTTATAGGGCTACTTAGACTTCTAAAAAATAATTCTAGTATAGCATTGGATGAAAAAATGTATTTTCATCTGAAAAAAATTCCTTTTTTTCAAGATGTATTATTACATTTCTGCCTTTGTCTTATCTTGTACATAACAAGTGTTTTATTATTGTGACTTTATTTCAATAACAATGGTTAGTTACTATTAATATTTTTATGGATCTTCTCTCTATTCTTCCAACTGTGAAAAACCCATGTCTTACTGTAAAATAATCAGTAGCAACCTGTCCAATTATCAGGTACATATTAAAGTCTGTGCTTATTTTCACAATATTGATTTGGTTGTTGCACAGAGTAGTTTATTAGTTTAGGGCATTGACTTTCATTTCCTTTCCATTTTGGGTTTGATCCTATATTTGAATGATTCTTAAAATGCTTAACCATTTCACCAGCTATTATAATATCTCTAAGTCATTTAAGTATTTTTTTTAATGATGTATACTGCATTTTTCTTATATTAATACATTAAAAAAACCAAAAAATTATAATTAGAATTAAATTAAGTCTTAAGTTTTAATAGCTTAAAAATGCAATGAAAAATTTAGGATATCATGTAAAATAATGAAATATCCATGTGCCACACAAAATGCAGCATTTAACTTACAGAAAACTAAGTAACAGTTGGGAAAGCAGTTCAATGGAGTTTCATTAGTCATGTTTTTATGGTGAGTTATTCTAACATCAGTATAAGCATGCAGGTATCAAAAGTTACTTCTAAGAAATTCACACATTGTTACAATTTAAAAATCTATTTGGTTTATTCATTCACTCATTAAAATATATATCTTTAACCTCAGAAGTTTATAATTGTTTATAACATTTAATATTCTAATTGGACCTTTTTCATTTATTTAATCTGTAGTATTTCTCTTTGCATTAAATATTTTCTTATGTTAACTCGTATGTCAGCCTTAGTTCTTGAATTAGTGTCTATCCTTTGGCTAATACCACTACCCTCCTCTCACTCACATCTCTCACTCTCTCTTCTACTCTCTCTCTCTCTCTACTCTCACTCTCTCTCTCTCTCTCACACCCACACACACACACACACACACACACACACACACACACACATACATACATACACACATATATACACTTTAATTGGCTTAATAGCCCTTTTGGTCTTGCCCTCTCTTTTGTGGGGAGTCTACTGTTGCTGGTAATCTGAATGAAATTGCAGTTATTAAGCCCCATACTTTGCCTCCACCTCTGGCTTTTGTGTTGTGTTTTCCTTGACTATATAGTTATTGAAAAGACTTTTTATTTTTGTTTTGCAGAGGGATAGGGAGAGAGGTAGAAGGAAGAGGAAAAAAATGCTTGTTAGTTGAAAAAATAAAATGGAATTGAACAAAATAAAACCACTGTGTTAGGTCCAACTGTCGCTTACTTTCCATATGAGTATATGACAAACTTGCTTCATCTTAGTTTGTTTTTAATATATAAAGTGAGGAGATTGAACTAAATTATCTCCAAGTTCTCGTCTTGCCCTAATAGGATGCTAAGGTAGAAAATGCAAGGGGCACTTTTGAAGGGGGGCAGCTCGGGGTAAAATGGGAGCTGTAGTAAATGAAATTCTTCTAATAATTCAAAACCAAACAGTACAAAGGATCATAAAAATAGTTGAAAGAAAAATCTCATCAGTGCTAAGAAGTGAAGCAATGATAAAAAATAATTTCTAAAGTCCATTGCCAGAGGCTAAGTTATGTGAATATAGAGATTTTTGTGAGAAAATGGGAGTAGATTTAGCCTCAGCAAAAGTCTGGTTCTTGCCATAAAATCAAATTTCAACATTTTTTTCTTAATTGAAACTTTTCTATCTTCTCTCAGAATGGAGGTAGCAAAGCTTTGCAGGCAATCATTTGATCTCCTCTCCAAGCTTAAAGTATTTAATTAAGCTTCTTGGAAATTGTTTGGTCACCTTTGCCCCATTGCCTTCAATGATGCCTTCCTTTATTAGTTTTTAAATATGCATTTATATTAAAATTAGGTATTGTGACTTTGTCCCATTTCATTCCTGGATTCCAGGGGCTGAGGTGAATTGGATATAATCAAACCAGGCTTACAGCCGTTCCTGGGATATGCTGATCAAGAAGGGTACAGTGCCATTGAAATAAAGAGTAGAATGAGGGGTAGAGTGCAAATGACTATATCTGAATAGAGAACAAACTTACCTTGAATTTGTAAATAAGAATGTTTTTCATCTTGATTAATGGCCATTTGCTTTCAGCTCACATCCATTTGGGTTTTATTTATCTGCATCAAAAAAAAAATAGCACAAAATAATAGGATTTAAATCTGGTCATGACAGATATGAGAAAGGTTTAAACTGTCTAGAACCATTCCCAAGAACTTCTCTCAATATTCCAATTCCATCCAAATAATTTCAGCTCCAAAAGGAGCTGAAAAACAGGTATGAGCATTTGGGAGATTTAGTGGTGTAATGTTTATATGTGAGTCAAGAAGGTAGCATGGGGACCAAAAACACTAAGCTATTTTGAGGCTGCATTAGTAAAGGTATACAGTGAAGAAGAGGGGACATAATAATCTTTGCTAGGACTTTTAATAGGGAAGCAATAAACATTGTTTCTATGGATAAGCAGGTCAGTACTAAGGCTGAAGAAAGTCACAGAGGCAGCCTAGATGGACAACATTGCCCTGGATTTGTGACATTGAATCGGAAGGCATGTTGATCATGGATGTTTAAGAAGAAAGCACTATTACTAGTGAGTGGTATAATGACTGATCTTGATGCCTTTAGACAGTTGCTTTGTTAGAAGAAGTAGAAAATTTAATCTGATATGATATTTTATATTGCTTTTCTGATGCACTAACAGTCAGAGAGGTAGCCAGGGACAGTTTATGTCTCTGAATAGTCTTCCCCTATATTCCTGGAGTCCTGCAGCAAGGCTTAGCACTGTCATCAAGCAGCAAAGGAACACTGTTCCAATAATGTCTGAATCCACAGTAAAAAAAAAAAAATCTCATTGTGTTCTAAGACCATTGTGAGGTTAAAATGATAGAGAATATATAAAACAATTTGAACATTTTAATTTTCTATATAAATGCTAAATGTAATTCTATATAAATTATATATTATTTTTATGTATTATTGGTTCTGAAGCTCTCTTTCATCACTGTAAAAAAGTCCATGTATTCCAGACCTCTTCCCTTATTAGTTCACAACTAGAATTTAATGTCATCCAAATTTAAGTCATTCATGATTGGATGGACATTTACAAACTGGAGCGGTGCACCTATAGAATCATGATTTATAGAAGGAAGCAGTATATTATAATAGAAAGAAAAATAGTCTTGAATTTAGTTAGAAAGTCTAACTTAGAATTCTGATTCTTCACCGACTATTCATATGGACTCGTGTTGCAAGCACAGGGTAAAGCTAGTGAAAAGACACAAATTTGGGAGATGAAATTTCATGTTTGAGAAACGGCCAGACAGCCTGTGTTTCTGCATTACCAGGGGAAATAATTAGAACTACCCAGAAGAGGAATGGGTTATCTTGGGGTTATATAGGTTCCATACTTGGAGGTGATAGGATGTATGTTTTTCAGTGATTCACTAGAGGAAATGTCTGGTGAGAGACAGATCATTCCAGAAATCCTCTGTAGTCCTTTCAATTCATGAGATTTAATGGGTGCTTTGGAGACTTGACCATGCTCACTCAAGGCAAGATGCAAAATTGTGCTTGCAGCTATTGCTTAGAATGTTCATGGTAAAAAAATTCTGCTCTGTGACACTGCTCTGAATGGACACTGATGAACAGGAATTGTATACTTGTAGGAACATGACCTGTAGGAGGAGGCAACATGTTATAACAGAAAGAAAAATGAGTTTAGATTTAGAGTCATATAATCTGTTAGAATCCATTCTCTTCCATTTACTATTTGTGTAATTACACATAATCACTGCACTTGTCAGGATCTCATCTTGAAAGTTCATAACCTGGACTAGGTGTTATAATTTAGTTTCCTTTCAATCCAGTCATCCTATTCCTTTGAAATGGCTACATAGAATAGGAGATTTTCCTTCATCTTCTATCTTGCTGTTGGTATTTCAGAAAAGAGGCACAGAGAAAAATATAAGATAAATACCTCTTCAGGAACTATAAACAAACTACAAATTCACCTGGTATCAAAGCAAACTATCTAGAGACATCCAAAATAGCCAATGTAATCAATTCTAATTCTACCTGGAGACAGCCATTTTTCCTTAAATATTCAGCATAACTTGACATTGGATCAGTCAGAATGACTAATGAATCCATTCATTCAGTCCCTTATACAAAAGGGATTGGATCAGCTCCAAGTGCTAGCTCTGATGATTGGTGCATTCAAAAGGTACCTGGGGGCTGATTAACCTATACTGGTATATTGGTATCTTTGGAAAACTGAGTATAAAATAGGTTTAGACCTCACTTCTAGGGCCATTGACATCTAGCTCACAGTTCTGGGGATGGCTGATTGCCTGGAATTGCTATGTGTTACTGCTTCATCCTCAGAGACCAGAATATGAGATATAGAAACCAAAGGAAATTAGCTCTTATATCTTCATATCCTTCTTGACTGTTTGGGTACTGAAAGTAGTTTGTATATACACACACATATGTATGTGTGTGTGTATATATATACACACACACACACACACACACACACACACACACACACACACTAAATCAGAAAATTTACTTAGCTGTTCTAATCTAATGGCCTATCTTATGAAATATGGCACATTGAGAGACCTCTTATTTAGGTCTATTTGTTTCTTGACCCCAATTCTGTTCTTTACTCTCCTTACCTGGACCAATGCTGGTGTAATCTTTTCTTAGGTCTGCATGACCTTAAATGTTAGACTCTATCTTGGGATATTTGATTCAAACCATAGAAATCATTTTCCCTAGCCTTGATAATGAAGTATAATAAATGTCCTGGGAATTTGATGAGGAGGCTAAAAGCTAGTACTTTTTCTAGGCCTACTTGATGCCCAGTCCCTGATCCAGAAAATAAATTATAAGATAAGGGTAATTGATATTAACACTATTAAAATAAACTTATATTTCCAGTAAATCTTTTAAAAGTCAACAATGTAGCCCATATGTGGTCAATTATAAGGATATTTTTTTCTCAGACACAAGCATATCAAAAATTTAGATTCTGTAATTGGCTTTGTGCCACGTGAGAAGTATGTATAATTGGAGCACACAGATTATCAGAATACCTCACATCTTTGGTTGGGAGAATATAGTTAAAAGAATTTGAATAAAAGCAGAAAACAAAATCTAACAACCTGATACCTAGTTCACCAACCAAGGAAAATTGCACCAAATGACTACCAAGTACATACTCAATAAAACTTCAACCAAAAATTGTTTGAATCTGGTCCTACCATTCTATATAGTGGGTCTCATTAGAAAATCCCACATAAGTGCCAATCTCCCCCTAATATTTTTAACCCAATAAACTCTTTCATTGAAGTCTCAATGCTAGAGCTCTTCTGAAAAGCTGACCTATAGCTTATAGGAACAACTGCTACCTCAGTCTGAGAATTGAAATGAGTTATGACTTCATCATAATATTTTTCTGCAACTTAGTCTCTTAATGCACTAGGGAAATTAGTGTAGGAGAAATCTAAAGAGCTATTTCTTTAACTTATGAGATATACTGATGGTAGTTTAATGCCTCCATCTGCTAGAACATACAAGGATTACGATCAATAAAACTGGGCTGTAACCACACTGGGTCACCAGAAAGAATAACTCCATCGAGGAAACTGTGACTACAATGGAAGTCTCTCATTAGTTGTAGTGCTGATGTTGACATACAGTGTGAAGATCTAATGAGCCCCACTATTATTTTTAATTCTCTCTGAAGTTCCAACTTACAGTTTGTGTTCTTAGACATTTCCTGGGAACTTCTTGGTAGCATTATTCAAGAGCTGTCAATGCCATTGGACAGGTTATCTTAAAACTAGGAGTAAAATTATGTTTCAACAATGAGGCTAAAGAATGAAGAACTTTTAGAGGTGGACTGAATTATGCAGAATTTGGGACAAAGTTTGTAAAGCCACTATTACTGGTTTACTTAATAATAAGAAAGAAGTGTTACTAGTGCTAGTTTTTAAGATTAAGAAAGAATAAAGCCTAGGTGGAACACTGGGGCATTGAAGATACCACTATAATTTCTTGTCTTTTTGAGAATCCTCCCTGATGCAGACATATATTTGTCTTTCTTCCTTAGTGTACTAAGAGGAACCACGTGGGGAACAGTGGATGTATTTGTGTGTGTATGTGCACATATGCAGCAAGCACATATATTTGTGTATACATATTCCATCTCCATGCCTCTGCACAAGCCATTCCACTGCCTAGAATCCATTCCTTTTCTACCCCACTCTTTTCTTTTTTTCTTTTTTGTTATTTTATTAAAGCTTTTTATTTTCAAAACATATGCATGGTTATTTTTTCAACATTGACCCTTGCAAAACCTTGTGTTCCAATTTTCCATCCCTTCTTCTTCACCTCCCCCCCAGATGGTAAGTAATCTCATATATGTTAAACATAGTAAAATATGTGTTAACTCTAATATATGCATATATATTTATATATTTATCTTGCTGAATAAAAAAAAATCAAATCAAAAAGGCAAAAAAATGAGAAAGAAAATAAAATTCAAGCAAACAACAACAAAAAGAGTGAAAATGCTATGTTGTGATCCATATTCAGTTCCCACAGTCCTCTCTCTGGGTGTAGATGGCTCTCATAATCACAAGATCACTGAAAATAGTCTGAATCATCTCATTGTTGAAAGATCCATGTTCATCAGAATTGTCTTGTATAATGAAATTCTGGCTCTGCTCATTTCACTTAGCATCAGTTCATGTAAGTCTCTCCAGGCCTCTCTGAAATCATTCTGCTGATTATCTATTACAGAACAATAATATTCCATAACATTCACATACCACAATTTATGCAGCCATTCTCCACCTGATGGGCATCCACTCAGTTTCCAGTTTCTTGCCACTCCAACCCTGTCTCTTTTTTAAACCCTTAATTTTCATCAAGATAACAAAGTAGTTATCATCTTTGTAAAGCCTTTGCTAATTTCACCAGTTTTTACTGCTGTCTTTTAAAAATTGCTTGTCTATATACAGTTACATACATTTCTCCCCCTTCCTTTCCCCACCTCTGGTATAAGATCTATTTATTTTCCTTTTTTGTTTTTGTCTTTGTATTTGTAGCAAGTAGCACAAAGCCACACATATCAAAGTTGATGAATAAATGCCTGTTTAACTATAAATTCATTGAATCTAATGCCTTATTCCAGAGTATTTAGGTATTTACCCATAAACAAGCATCTAAAACAATATTAGTATGGTTGATATATAATGTAGTTTTCTCTCTTAACTGAATCTTTTAAGTCTGAATTTGTCTAAGTCAATGATTACTAGCTATACTTTTTTTTTTCTAATAAATTCTTCTCCTGATCTTAGTTTGTATAGATCTCTTCTTTCCTATTTCCTGCTAACTCTTCTGCTTTAATTCTATTCCCTAACTTGCCTTGCTATTACTTAACTTCCCCCACCCATAGATACCTTTTTTTTTTGTCTTCTTCCCCCACCTTTTGCTTCCCCCTCCATCCATCCCAGATTATTTTTAATAGATTTTGGAAAGTGTTATATATAGCCTTCATGGTATATATGTAGTATTGCCTATTTAGCCCATTCCTGATGTGAGAAGGTTTTCAGAACTATGAGCACTCCTCTCCTTCAAATGCATTTGTATCTATTCTTCCTCTGCACCTTATTTATATGACACAATTACTATTTTTATCTTTTTTAGGTAGTTTGCTTTTTAGAGTCAGATCATATTCAACTCTGCCCCAATCTTTCTTTTAAGTTATTCAAATGCTGGTGTCAATCTTAAACATATAGTACACATTTCCAAGTAAAAAACAAACACTTTTCCCATGTTAATTGATCTTTGAAAATTAGCTCTTATTTGTTACATTTTCTATTGAATTTGGGCTTGGTTAAAAAAAATACAAAAAATCTGCAAGTTTAGTAAATATCTATTTTTTTCTCATTCAATCTTATGGATAATTTTGCTGGATGTGACATTTTTGGCCACAGGCCTGGTTTTTTTGATTGCCAGTAGATATGATTCCAAGACCTGTGGTCTTTTATTATGACTGCTGATAAATTTTGTACAATCATAATTTTAGTCCCAATGTATTTGAATTATTTTTTTTCATGTTTCTGGCAAAATTTTCTTTTTGATCAGGGGGTTTCAAAATTTGGCAATAATATTCCTATGTGTTTTATACAAAGGATCACTTTGAGATGGATATGTTCTATTTCACTTTCCCCTTATGTTCTATCACTCCAGGACAATTTTCCTAGATTATTTCTTGTTTATTGTGTCTAGATTCCTTTTTTAATCACAGCTTTCAGGGAAATTATTTTTATATTTCCTCTTCTTGATCTATTCTCCAGATGTGTTGTTTTTCTTATAAGATAGTTCACATTTTGTTCTATTCTTTTCATTCTTTACATTTTGTTTTGTTATTTATTGGTTCACTTATAGCTTCACTGGCTTTCCTTTGCCAAATCCTAATTTTCCAAGAATTATTTCAGCTTTAAAACTCTGTATCTTCTTTTCTAGTTAGTTAGCTTTTAAAAAATAATCTTGTTTTTCTTGGATGGTTTTTACTTGTATTTTTCTTTTGCCTTTCCTCAATGTCTGTCATTTTATTTTTAAATTCTTTTTTGAGTTCTTTTTAAAATTCTTTCTGGGCAGAGGACCATTTAATGTTCCTCTTTGGAGTAGAAGAAGCTTCTTTAACTTCATTATCCTTCTCTGAAGATGAATCCTAGTCTTCCCTGTTCCCATAGCAAGTTTTTATGGTTGGGTTCTTTTTTCTTTGCTAATTCATTTTATTTTAATGAGAAGCATTAGTGTCAGCATCTCTAATTGTGGGGTGGGGTTTTGGTGCCTCTAGCTTCACTTCAGCTCTCCCCTTTAACTTGGAACACCACATTAAGGCTTCCCACTTCTGCAAGTGCCTGCAGCCAGCAGAGTCCCTACCCCACTGCTCCTGTACTCCCTGGTTGTGCTGGTTCCTTCTCTCCCAGGGAAGGCTTTTTGTGTGTGTGACTCAGCTGCACAGCTTTGTTAGGTGTTTCTAATCAACAGAGGTTTCCTCAGTCTTTTTAGACTCAGACCCCTGATTCCACATGCAGTCTAGGAGGTGAAAATTACTGTGGTTCCTGCCAATGTTCCTGCCAAACCCAGATTGCCTCAAGGCTCCCCCTGGGTGTTTCCATGGAGCTAGTCTGGAGGTATTTACATTTCACATTGGTTAATCTCTGTGCTGGGGTCTTTCTTCAGATCTTCTGGGGTTGTACCAGGAGGCACTCCTTCTGCTCCAAATCTTCTTGATTTTTCACCAATTTATTTTCACCCTGAAGCACAAATTTGTTCTGTTTGTGAGGAAAATCTAGAGAACTTGAAATTTACTGACCTACTTCCCAGTCTTCCCAGAATCCTTCCCCGTGAATATATATTATTAAATATATAAATATAATATTAAATAGTTATAATATACTTTATATTAATATAATGACTTTCAATCAGTACCAATAACTCCTAATTTAATGTTTTTATCTGTCTTTATAACATTAATAAAAACTCATTTCTTTCTTCTTTGTTTTGTACTGATTCCAAATTGTTTTTCCCCTTAATTAGACTATAAACTTCTTGAAGCCAAAAATCATGTCATATTTATCCTTATATCCTCCAAGGAAAATAGCCTTACAATAATTAATGTGAATAAATAAATAGATGAATGCATGCCCATAGTTTAAGTCCAGATGAAGAGATCAACAACTTGACCACAGCTTCAAAGCAGAGGCCCAGATTGCAGAAATTTCAGGTTTCATTAATTGTACTCTAGTACCTGAATATAACAAAATTCCCTTTTTCTTGAGTTTAGAGGGTAGAGATAAAACTTACCTCAGAGTAAGACTCTCAGAATAAAGCTTTAGCCCAACCTTTAGCCAGTCAAATTGTGTATTGAGTACTCAATCTGATTATTTTAGCCCAGTCCTTTTTTGTTTGTTCCCGTATTGCCTGTAGGGAATTTTTCTCAAGGTTTTTCTGCTCTCCCAGGGACATAGGGGAAAGTTTTGTCTCTGCATAGCTACATAGGAATGGGCATGTGCTAAGAGATCCACTAATTTTCACAAATAGAAACTAAAGCTCTAGAATCTGAGCCTTATTGCTCAGGAATTTCTATGTTCACAAGGAATGAAATATGTAATGCAAAGCCAGTTTCATTCAACAATGATCTTGCCCACCTAATTTTCTGTAAGAAAAGTTGGATGAACAACAAGGATATATTTGCAGCTGGTACAGATAGACTTGAATCATTTCTGCGTTGAGGGATGAATCAGTTCCTGGGAAGATGTCCTCTTTGGTTCTTTCCATTTTTCAGCCCATTGCTTATTTATGCATGTTTTTGAAGATTGGCTGTGTGTAATAGCTACTTTAACCCATCACTTGTTTGGCAGTCATGGCTTGTTTGGCAAACATGACTGTTTACTAGTTGTCACAAGCATAATCCATAAAGGAATCTCGGATCATATACCCTGTTACTAGTTTTGCATTAATGAAAGCTGTTCTTTGGGTTATGTTAATTTCCCTTAGGCCAACCAATTACTAACAGACTGTGAGAAAAAAAAGAAAATAAGAAGATGTTCATGAGAAAGTTTATATATCTCTAATTGTTAGTAAGTTAGGTCCCTGACCTGCAAATTTCCACTTATCAATAATGTGTTCCTCAAAATGAAACTGCAAATTGGAAAAAATGACACAAGATGATGGAACCAAACCCTAGCACTCAAAAATAGAAAACTCAGGTTTAATTCCTCCTCTTTGAGGTAGCATTAATGTTTCTGGCCTCTTCCACTGTTATTTTCTTCTCTCTCTGTCTCTCTGTCTCTGACTTTATCTCTGTCTCTGTATGTCCACATATCTCTGTGCTTATCTCTCTCTTTTTCTCTCTATCTCATTAAATTTTATTTGTTTTATTGCTCATTTTAATTGCATTCCAAATTCTTTCTCTTCCTCCAGCCCCATCTCTACTCACTGTGAAAGCAAGCAACATACCAATTATATCTTTATATACATATATAATCATGCAAAATACATGTTAGTCATGTTGCAAAAAAGCAAGAAAAATTAAAAAGCAAAAGAAATATGCTTCAGTCTTCACTCCTTCTTTAAATCCCTTTCTTCTTCTTCTTCTCTCTCTCTCTCTCTCTCTCTCTCTCTCTCTCTCTCTTTTCTCTCTCCTTTTTCTCTCCCTTTCTCCTTCTTTCTCCTTCTGTTTCCCTTCCCCATTGAATTTCATCAATTGCATAAATAGTCTGATTCTGAGTAATGTCTTTCCTCATAGAAATGAGATTCCTGAGGCCCTATTTCATATTATTATGGAAGGTGCTGTTCAGATAGAAGACTTTCCCTGCAGGACCTGAGCCATGCTGCTTTGTAGCCTTCTCAATCAATAAAATAGGTAGAGAACCAATGTTCTTTGAACATTGGTTCAATTTAAAGAAAAAATCTGTGTGAGGTAAAGAATAATTGGGAAGGCCTATGACATTTTAGGGCAGAAGGGTTCTGATAGAGATAGACTAAAGCAAAGAAAAGGAGTTGAGCAAGTTGTGCCTGACATATTCCCTTGGCTTCCACTGTGAAACCAGAATGTGATGGCTGACACTTTGACATCCTTGTTTTAAACACTCTGTGGCTATATTCTCATTTGTTTCTTTGAAATTCATTTGCAACCTCTCAGCTGGCCCACCTCCCCTGGGGAACCAGCCTCAGAAATAGTATTTTATACCATTAGGGCCCTGAAGACACAAGAGCCCAAGTCACGCTATCTAATACTATTTTCATGCTTTTTGATCAGGTAGCTTATTATTCACTGCTGTCAGATCACACTAGGGTTGGTAATGGAAATCCTGATCAGCCAAATGGGAAGGAAAAATGTTCAGCAGAAAGGAAGATGGGTCTTTATGAAATAGATGGCTGCTATGTCATGTTCATATTTTGAAAACAGGGATTTGAAAATTAAATGGAAGATACAACAATTATACTTTACTAGAGGTGAGTAGTACTAATCAAAGATATCTGTGCAGTACTTTCTTATATTCAGACATGCAGAATGTTAGAAAAACAAACTCAGAAAAGTCAGTCAAAATTATAGATATGAGATCTACATGACACCAAATACCGTGATATTGATCAATAAATCATTTCCCCCTTCCTACTTTTACTGAGACAATTTCCAATTTTTGGGGTGTGTTTCCTCTTCTTCTGAGCATTGTAAATTGCCTGTATTTCAAAACCAAATTCCAAATTCCCTTCCTCTCCCAATCTGATATTTGCCTTTTCCTATATATACCTTACATAGTATTTTATAATCCTCTTGAAGCTACCATGGTTAATATACATTATAATTACTGTACCTAATCACTATTGGATGATATGATCCTAGATTCTTTTAACAGGTAGGAAAATCAAGATGAAATAATTTCTGCAAGACCATGGCAATGAAATCTCTGTAGCCAGCTCATCAATCTTTCTACTTTATCTTATTGTCTCCCCTTTAGGAGATGTGCTCAGCTCATTGAATAGTCATCCTGTATTGGGTTTATAAGAAGACATGGATGAAAGCTATATAGGAAGTAGAGACATGCTTGTTATCATAATATGCCCCACTGAAGAGAATACTCATGCCAAGGAGATTATAGATCCATTAAGGGACTAATATAGTTATTGTATTGTTATAGTATTTTTGCATGTGTATATTATATTTTCCTGGATTATAAGATTTTTAAGGTTAAAGATTACTTTTTTTTAATCTTTGTATCACTAAAACAAATATTCTGGGAATAGTTGGCATCCTATAGAAGCACAATGGCTTCCCAGAATAGTGTCCTTTCACAGAGAAGAATCTGAAGAACTCATGTTCTACAGCAGCCTTAATGCACATCCTATACCTCTTTGATATCATCTATTCCACTCTACGAATAAGTAGGATACACCAAGTCTTACAACAACTGCCTTTGCAAGTCTTACATCTCTTCTATATACTTTCTCCTGGAAACTACCCACTACCCTCTCACTTGACAAATGAGAATTTGAACCTCTCCAATAGTAGTCACATTTATTCTCTACCTAGCTAAATCCTTTCCTAGTACTGACATGAATTTAGGGCCAGTAAAATAGTCAACGACAGGTCTAGTTTGAGCACCAAAAACAATTCTGACATTACCTTCAGTGCCAAGTCTCACAATGAAATGCCTAGGGATACTCATTATAATAGCCATCAAGCAAGAAAGTCAACATTAACTTGTACAATCAAGAAGAAACTTCTATTTAGAAAGTTTCATTTGCTTCCAAAATTTTCTTGACCTCTGCAATTCCAGTCCCATCTGATCCCCAATAAAGATGGCAATTTTAGAAGCCTATTCCAAAATTCTATAATTAGATAAATCATTATTTAAAATAAAAATTCACAACCTAAAAATAAAAAAATTACTGGAAAGTCCAGCTTTTGAGAAATAGAGGAATAGTGATTTTCATTAGAAATATAATCTGTAGTTAGAAATGCCTTTTTTTAGTTCACCTAATTGAATATTTTTTTTACTATTCATTCACTTATCAAACAAATATTTACTCTAGCCTAGCAACAGGCATACAAAAAAAAGAAAAAAATCATCTTTCTTTTCCTCATAGAGCCTAAGTTTTAGGAAGAAAAATGAGAAAAGGGTTTGTATAAGAAATGTGTATGCCTTCCTAAAGCTTTCCTTCCCTGTACCTTACATATTTTGGTCCAGTAATTACTAAATCATTTTTTAAAAATCAGAAGCTCTTGAACAAAATTTTGCCCTGGAAAACACAAAAAGCAATAGCTACTCAAGAGATAATACATCCCAAAGGAACTTTTTTCTTATTTGGAAAAAATTGTGTTTCAAATAAAGAAAAGAAGAAAAGAAGGAAAGAAGAGAAGGAAGTAAAGGAGAGAGAGAGGTCCAGGGAAGCAGGGAATAAAGTAGGAAAGGAGATGGGGCAGGAGGAAGAAGACATAAATGAGAAGAAAGGTAGAGAAGAAGAAAAAAAAAAGAATTGAGACATATATCATCTTTCAAATAAGGAAAGAAATAAAGATTATTTAGTGGTTGTTATGTTCCAGTATTGTGCTAAGTACTGTGTAAAAATTGCCTCCTGTGATCCTAAAAACAACCTTAGGAGGTAGGTGCTATTCTTATCTCCACATTTTTAATCCCCATGAGGATTTTACAGTTGAAGAAATACAGAAAATTTCCTAAGGATCATGTAGCTGGTATTTGAGGTAATATTTGAACTCATTTCTTCCTGACTCCACACTCAGAGTTCTATTTTCTGTATTACTTAGCTGCGTTTAAGAAATCTTTTTCTTCTAACAACCCTGTGATAAAGGTTAGTTGTTTCCAGAGTGGGCAGAGGCGGGCAGTAACTGGCCCCAAGAAGTATATAATTAGAAAAGGGTAAAAAGAGCAGTCACATCTCAAATATAATAGCCAATAATGAAGCATACCTCTAGTACAGCAGCACCTGCCTTCTCTCAGCAGTCCTTTCTCCTCCTTCTTCTTCATCTGTTCCAGTACCTAAAATTTCCCCCTTGCTAAACTGGTGTTGACTTCTCAACAGAGTGACTAATCAATACAACACTCATGCTGAACTGGCTATGCCAATGGAAAATCCCCATTCTCCTAATATAGTCATCTCCTGTCTCCTAGATCAGGCTCTAAGGTAGTAGCCAGTTATTTTGTATTTAGGGCTATAACTGATAGCAGCTCTACTTCCTTCCTTTTATTTTTGGAATGGTCAAAGGGAATTGAACACAGTGAGCTAACCTGGATAGCTTGTAATCCTCACTGAAAACATTATTTCATTATCTACTGAAACCCACTCTTTTCCCAAGGTTGAGAACACCACAATCTATTCTTCTAGTCAACAAGATTCACAATTTTGACATTACATTCAACTTCTCATTCCCTCTTACTTATATATACAATCAATTGTCAAATCTTTCCAATCCTACCTCCACAGTAACCTTCATATTGCCTTCTCACTTGCACAGCCACCTTCCTAACTCAGGTTTTCATTGTATCATGCTCAGACTACTGAAATAGCCTCCTAATTGGTCTTCTTGCATCAATTATCCCTCATACAAACATATCCTCTTTACAAGTTACCAAAAATGAATATAGATCTGAACTTGTCACTCCTCTATTCAATAAACTAAAGTGGCTCTCTTAGCTCAAGGATTAAATAAGATTTTATCTTTATATAACAATTTAAAATTTTCTGTTTCTGTATAGGTTCTATAATATACACAATTATCAGTAGAGTAGAACATGTATACATGCATATACGTGTATAACATATATGTATTGAACAGAATGTGATTTAGAAAGTCATGCATAGGCATTTTATATCAGAAAAGCTGAGAGGTCACTAACTCCTTATTAATTTAATGGTTATTAAGTAGATCCATTGGTCCTAAGAAAGGAAGGAGATGGGAATTACACAAAGATGGGGAAAGAAGAGGCAGTTTGGGGAGAGTGGGCCTTGCAGAAAAAAAAATATTGAGAAGTTATAGTGTGGCAGCACTAGAAATAAAAACACTGGTCTTCACTTCATTTTCCAGGTCTGCTATTTACTACTTCAGTGAAACTGGAAATCATTTAATATTTCTCAATTTGTTTCTTCATAGTAAAATGGAATTGGACTAGATGAGCTCTGCTATTAGCAGATCGTAAGGAAGTCACCTAATAACTTCTCTGAGCCTCAGTTTCCTCATCAGTAAAATGAAGGGATTGGACTAGATAGTTTCTCAAGTGCCTTCCAAATTTGAATCTATCATTCTAAGATGCTTTTTCACTTTAAATCTATATAATTTATACGTATATTTGGCAAAGACATTTTAAGCTTATTTGCTAGTTTTACCATAATGCCTGGAAACTAAGTGATGAAGTGGATAGAGTGACAGACAGAGTTTGGAAGACCTTTTCTTCAAAGTTCAAATCTGGCAAAACACTTATTAGCTGTGTGACTCCAAGTAAGTCACTTAACCTTTTTTCCCTCAGTTCCTTCACCTATAAAATGAAAAGGAAAAAAATGGTAAACCAATCCAGTATTTTTGCCAAGGAAACCCCAAATGGTTTCACAAAGATTTAGACATGATAGGAAAATGACTGAATAACAAAGTAAAGCATCTCATCCTTCTTTCATTCCTTATTTTTTCTATTCATACAGAAATCATTCATTTGCTGTTTAATTCAAAGATCTCTTGTCTCCTTCATCAGATGGCAGAGTTAGAAGAGGAAAAGAAGTAGAAGCCATAGGCAAAGAGATTACATTTTAGTTACTTCCATATACTCTTGGGCTTCGTCACCTACCTGTCTTTGCCTCCTATGTTCCATTACTTGAGATAAACTACACTGGAGGAGCAGTTATCACATATATATTCTTTATTCTTGGTAGTACAGAATTTTAGCACCAGTAAGAACTTTACAACACAAGATGGTAAAGCCAAGAATGTAGGATGTTTGGATTTGAAAGGATCTTAGAATGCAGAATACTAGTGATTTAAAAGATGATCTATTTCATTACTGTTAGAAAGGAAGGAACTGAGCTCTTCCATTACT
Organism: Sminthopsis crassicaudata; assembly: GCF_048593235.1. Classification (NCBI taxonomy): domain Eukaryota; kingdom Metazoa; phylum Chordata; class Mammalia; order Dasyuromorphia; family Dasyuridae; genus Sminthopsis; species Sminthopsis crassicaudata. Next base: position 95,804,067 of record NC_133617.1, read on the forward strand.
AAGTGAATAAACATGACAATTTGAGATATAAAAATGTATGAAGGCACACATCCAGTATTAATACAGTGTCTCTACAAAGAAGCCTGAGTACACAGTAGAGATTCTCATCACCAGTTCAGGAACAACTAGAGTTCATTATAACTCAAATTATAAGCATAGACAATGGCTTTAAAGCTATTGAAGAGTGATTTAGCTAGAGATGGTTGAAAAGGGGTCCCTGTGGTTTCTGTAGGGATTAGGGAAAGGCAGTGCTCTGGAGTAAACAAATGGTGTCTTGGGGCTGCTTCCAGTATCCTGACCTTGGTTTATGGGCAATAACAGTATTAGTATATAGAATCCCACCCCAACTCTGAGTTGAGTGGTTCAATGTAAGTTTCGTTTATGAGGTGGACTGCATCTAGAATATTATCTTCCATCCTTAGCAATACTTTTTTTTTTCTGAGGCAATTGGGGTTAAGTGACTTGCCCAGGGTCACACAATTAGGCAGTGTTAAGTGTCTGAGCCAAATTTGAACTCAAATCCTCCTGACTTCAGGGCTGGTGCTCTATACACTGTGCCACCTAGTTGCCCCTTATCACCACATTTTTAGAAGAATGGTAACAAACTAGAACATTTTGAAGAGTGTGACCAACATAATGAAGAGCCTGAAAAACTTGTTATATGCAAATCAGGTTTGTGAATGAAGGCTTATTTAGGCTACAGAACAGAAGAAGATATGATAGGGGAAAATCATAATAGCTGTCCTCAAATATTTGGAGATTAGTCATGGACAAGGAATTAGATTTGTTCCTCTTTTTGGCAGAACAGAATTAGGAGAAACATAGGGTAAAACCACAGAGGTAGATTTCAGCTTAACATGGAGGGAACAATGAATAACACCAAAACATTTAAATTTATTCAAAAAATGGAATGGGTTATTCTGTTGGGAAGGGGTTTTCTGATATTTTGAGTTTTTTAGAGTATGTTAGATGAATACTAATCTGAGATTTTTCGGAGAATAATTTTTTTTCCCATCAGGCAATTGGAGTTAAGTGACTTGTCCAGGGTCACACAGCTAGGAAGTGTTAAATGTCTGAAGTCAAATTTGAATTCAGGTCCTCCTAACTTCAGGGCTGGTGCTCTAGCCACTGCGTTACCTAGCTGTCTCTGGAGAGAATTCTTATTCAGCTAGAGATTAGGAAACTTGAAGGAGTATCCTCTTTCCTTGTTTGACTGTGGTTTATGGGAGTGACCTGGGATCATTCCACTAAGTCTCTCTGTATAACAGAAGTAGCTATGGATTAGGTATACATGCCTGAACTGTTTCAAATGTGGTATTCAATTATCTCATGGACAGAGGTTCTAATGACTGAATACGTAGGGTCAAAAGATCTGTGTACCTATCCCAGATAATTCTAATAATTACAATAGTTATGTTTACATAATAATTTAAAATTCTCAAAGTATTTTCCTCATGACATTTTTCAGCTGTAGTACTTTGGATAAACCATTCTATTATTTTCTGAGCCTAGTCTTCTAATCTGTAAAACTGGAATAATAAAATTTTTCTTGACAAATTCACAGGTTTTCTGTGAGAATGCCATGGAAAGAAAAGTACTTTGGAAACTATGATGTATTCTATGAACAGAAATTAAAATAATAAAACATTTCCTTTTTTGGGGTTTCAGAATGGAAGGTAACTCCTCCTTATCCCAATTATTTTCTCTTTAATAGGTTTATTTCTTCCTTTTCAACTGAGGATATTCTACCATTTCATCTATACTTCCCCTATTTTTGTGTTCTTGAGAGAGGGTATGCTCAGTCTAGTGGGATATAAGGTCTAAGCAAAGTACACAGATAAGTGAAAGGAAGCAATCATAAAGGAAACTAGGTGGTATACTATAGACCACTGAGTGATAGAGCAGATAGAGAGCCTGATTTGATGTCAGGAAAACTTGAGTTCAAATTCACTTTAGATGTTTATTTACTGAGTATAAACAAATTAATAGCTTTATCTCTCAGTCCCAATTTTCCCATTTGTGAAGTAGGAAAAATAACTGCACCTTTCTCACATGGCAGTTCTGAGACTCAAATGAGACTGCATTATATGAATTCCAGTCATTTATTATTATTTTTATTCCAACATATGCAAATTATTTTTGTGCAAGCTGAGTAAGAGAGAAAGAAGAAGGAGCAAAAAACCTTCTAAACTATAGAGCTCATGTTCCAAAATAAGTACACTGACACTGACATACACGGAACAGAATGAAGCAGGAGATAATTCTCCATACCTGAAGATTTTAATGACTGCTCAATTGTTAAAGGTGCTACATAGGGGGATTCGAGGTCTGCTCTAGTTTATAAATGGTGGTCGCTGAGTTCTCTTCCAACTCCAATTTTGTGATTTAGAAAAATGAAAAAGGACTTTGTAATAAAAAGAAATATACCAAAGATCAAAGGAGCTTTAAAGTTTATCTAGTTGTGCCTCTACATTTTACAAACAAGGAAAATGATACTCTAAATTATAATATAGAAGAAAGGGCACCAAGTGTTCTGGCTCTCACAAATAAGCTGTGGAACATTGGGAAAATCCCTCCAGGAAAGTGTGATGAACTGGGTGCCAAGAGATTTAAGGCTGGGTCCTAGATCTGAAGAGGGTTAGAAAAAAAAAAAATCTCTAAATACCCTTTTCTATATTCAAATTGCATGATTTACATTCTAGAATATCTATGTAGCTATGTAGTAGACAAGTCAACTAACCACTCTCATCTTCAGTATTTCTGGGGAAAGTGTTTTCAATTATATTTGGAACTATAGCAAGAAAAAATTATCAATCCACATCCTTTGAATCAGAATTCCTATTGCTATGTTTACATCCTAAGGAGATCAAAGACAGAAAGGTCATATACATACCAAATAGTCATATTAACCTGTCAATGGTAGCAAAGAACTACAAATAAAATTGATGCCCATTTACTATTAAATAGCAACTTATTACTATCACAGGGTCATAAAAATGGTGAATAGGAAGAATTCAGAGGAAATGGAAAGACAAAATAATATATAAATTTGAATATATTCAATGACTACAACAATGCAAATAGAAAAATAAATAACAAATAAGTGATAAGTAATTATGATGATCAAGTTTGACACTGAAGAAGAGAAGAAAATATTATGCACTTCCCTCCTCTTTCTAGAGATGGAAAGACTATGACATAGAATTACAAATGCTGTCAGATTCAACTGAAGTATGGGTTAGTTTTGCTGGGCAGCTGTTATTTTGTTTTTCTTTTTCTTTATAAGAAATGATAGTTGCATGTGGAGGGGAGAAGAAGGAATATATTTGGGAAAGGTGAGATTTTAAAAATATATCAATAATTTTTTAAAGCCACATTTAGAAATATGTCTCAGGGAAAGTACATAATAAAATGGAGCCCTACAAATGCGAGCTATTAGTATTTTATTATAATTTGTGTTGCTATTTTTCACCAGACCTTTCTTTTCTCCTCTAAATGAATAGCCAGGCTAATAGATCTAAATCCTTCCCCTCCCCACCAAAAAATGAATTTTACCTTGGAAATGGGAAGACGTAGGAAAGTCAATCTATCTGGGTCTCAGTTTCCTTAAATATAAAAAAAGAAGAAATTGTATGCAATGATCTTTAACATCCTGTCCAAAGTTTAATTTATAATCCTATCAATATTTCTTTTTTTAAATGGAATAAAGTGCTACGATAAATATTTTGATATATGTATGCATATGAGACTTTTCTCATTGCTCTCCTTGGGATATATGCCAATAGTAGAATAATTAGGCCAGAACTTCTGAGTAGATTAGTAAATTTTTCACATTATTTAAAACTGAATTACCAGAATGAGCCATAACTTCATAAATAATGTAGTAGTGTACCTATCTGCAGCTTAGTGATACAGTGAATAGAGCGCTATGTATAAGTCAGAAAGACTTGAGTTGAAATGTTGCCCCAGATATTTATCAACTTTTTAAAATCCTAATCAACTTACTTATAACCTCTGCTTGCCTCAGTTTCTTCAATTATAAAATGATAATACTACCTCCATCAGAATGTTGTTCTGAAGATTAAATGAGATTAAATAAAGCATTAAATGATTAAATTAAATGAGTGAAGTGATCTAGACATTCTGAAGAACAATTAGAAAATATGATCAAAGAATTATCAAACTGCATATCTTTTGATCCAGCAATGTCATTACTGGATCTGTATCCCAAAGAGATCATAAAAGAGGGATAACAACCCATATGCATAAAAATATTTGTAGCAGTTCTTTTTGTAGTGGCAAGAAATTTGAAATTGAGTGGATGCCCATCAGTTGGGGAATGGTTGAATAAATAAGAGTATATGAATGTAATGAAATATTATTGTTCTGTAAGAAATAACAAGCAGACTAATTTCAGAAAAGCCTGGAAAAAACTTACATAAATTGATGCCAAGTGAAAGGAGTAGAACCAAGGGAGCATTGTACATAGTAACAGCAATATTATGTAATGATCAAGTATGATTGAGTTAGCTCTTCTCAGCAATACTGTAATCCAAGACAATTCTGATAGATTTAGGATGGAAAATGTCACCTGCATCCAGAGAGAGAGAGACTGAATATGGCTCAAAGTATAATTTTTTCACTTTTTTTCTTATTTGCTTTTCTTTCTCATGGTTTTACATTTTTGTTTTGATTTTTCTTTGATAACACGCCAATACAGAAATGTTTTAAATGATTTTACATGTATAATCTATATCAGATTACTTATTGTCTTGGGGAAGGGTGATATAAGGAAAAGGAGAAAATATTGGAACTCAAAATGTTACAGATATGAATGTTGAAACTATCTTTACATAAAAATGGAAAAATGAAATACTATTAAGAGAAAATAGGGAAATATTAAATGTTATTACCCTGAAACATGATATGCACTTAATAAATGTTTATTTCCTTCCTTCTTTTCCCACAACTCATTTAGAACAGCTCATTTCAACTATTGGAAGGTAATGTGATAGCAATAGGAGGACTAAAAGAGAGTTAGAGAAGCTATATGCTTTATAATGTTTAATAATTGCACTTACATAATCATTGTCATATCATTAATACCCAGATTTATGCTTCATGTGATTCTGAATACAGTGTCATTTTTTTTCCTTCTTTTTGTTAGTACTGTATCAAAATGCTAATGATTTTATGGTTACATTTTGCATATTATTGATGATATTATTCATTTTGATTAATCAATCAATATAATCAATACATAATCATTTTGGGTTCTCTAAACTATGATTTGATATTTATTTAAAGATAAAGTTTACTTCTACTTCTTGACATTTTTCTTTTAATTATTCCTTTTGTTTTAGTACTATAGTAAGATATCTATGATATTGTCAAATAGTAGGGAGAGGACACATACTTGCTTTACTCCTGAATTTACCAGGAATATTTCAAGTAATTTCCCAAAGGCAAATAATAGTAGTTTGCATTTTTAGGTATTTTTGTACTATTGAAGGGTAGCCTCCCCAGAGGTTCTACTAAAAAGCTATTAGAAGTAATCTATAACGTTAGCAAAGTTGCAGGATACAAAATAAACCCACATAAATCATCAACATTCTTATATATCATTAATAAAATCCAACAGTTAGAATTACAAAGAAAAATTCCATTTAGAGTAACTTCCGATAGTATAAAATATTAAAGAATCTATCTGCCAAGGGAAAGTCAGGAACTATATGAGACTACAAAACACTTTCCACACACATTAAGCCTGATCTAACCAACTGGAAAAATAGTAAGTGCTCTTGGATAGGTTGAGCAAATATAATAAAGATGGCAATACTATCTAAACTAACCTATTATTTAGTGCTTATACCAATCAGACTCCCAAAAAACTATTTTAATGACCTAGAAAAAATAACAAGAAAATTCATCTGGAAGAACAAAAGGTCAAGACTTTCAAAAGAACATATGAAAAAAAAAAATCAAATGAAGGTGGCCTAGCTGTATCAGATCTAAAACTATATTATAAAGCAGTGGTTACCAAAACCATTTGGTATTGGCTAAGAAATAAGACTAGCTGATCAATGGAATAGGTTAGGTTCACAGGACAAAATAGTGAATAACTTTAATAATCTAATGTTTGACAAACCCAAAGACCCTAGGTTTTGAGATAAGAATTCAATGTTTGACAAAAACTTTTGGGAAAATTGAAAATTAGTATGGCAGAAACTAGGCATGAAAAAAAAGTTAGATTAATTCAAAACCTAAACTATACCATAGAATGAGAAAATACAATATATACATATATATATGCATATATATATATATATGTATTTTACCATCAACCCCACCATGTTCCTTGGACAAAATAGTCTCAGAATCTCAAGATCAAGGGGTACTGCTCTAGGAAAAATGATGGATGAGAGAAAGAGAAAGAGAGAGAGAGAGAAAGAGAGAGAGAGAAATGACACTTATGTATCAGACACTGTGTTAATCATTGATAATATATAAGGAAAAAGAAAGTTCCTTTCCTCAAAAAGCTTATATTCTTCTAAAGGAAAACAACACATCAAAGAGATTAAAAATTGGAGGGAGAAAGTCAGATAAATAATCCTAGCAGTCACCGACTGATCAGATTTGAAGAGAACACATCTGGTGTAGTTCCTTCCTTTAATGGAGGTTTAGAAAGAATTAAACAATGCGGAAAAAAAATCATGAAGATAGAGGTATTATCAGCATGAGGAGGATGTGGAGAGGCAACAGGGAAATGGTGGGGTACTCAAGTCTTGAAGAGGAATAAATTGCCCTTCTTACAAAACCCCTAGTTTCCTTCAAAACATGGATCAGTCATCACCTTAATGTACTGATCCCAGGAATGTCACATCCAAAATCAACATTGCTGCTGAATGAATACTTTTACTGAATTGGAGTCCCAAAGGTAATTTCCACTTTACTCCTTGCTCCTTAGTATACTAATACTGATCTGACTGGTACTCTCAGCCTGTATTTGGATTTGGAATCCCAGATTCCAGCCATTCATGCTAAAAGTCAAGGCTGGATATTCCACCTTTCTCAACATATACTGTCACACCAATAGAATGTCTATAATATAATTATTAAAAGGAGACGTGAGAGGTTCAGAATGGAATAAGAATTTATATCATGCCTACCAGAAGTCAAACACTGTGCTAAGTCATATACAAAGATTATCTCATTTGATCCGCACAAAAATCCTCTGAGGCAATTGTTCTTTTCATTGTACAGTTGAGGAAATTGAATCAAAAAGAAGTTAAATGACTTTCCAGGTCACACAACAAATAAGAGCATAAGGGGTGTTCTTGACCAAGTGTTATATCCATTGTATTATCTAGCTGTGTAAGAATTTAAAGTATCTTGCATAGGCAAAGTTGAATAGACCAGTAAATATTTGCCATGGACCAACAGCTAGAAAAATTTTAACTAAATGAGCCTAAAGTCCTCTTTAGCTCTTATAGGTCAGCATTACATGCATGTTCTAACCTTCTATGTTCTAAGGACTCTTTTAGCTCTAACATCCTATTGTTTCTTGGCAAATAAATTCAAGTTTATTTAGATCGCTTTCTTATCCAACTGACTTATTTTTAATGCAGTAAGTCATGCAAGAAATTTTATGACAATTTGAATGGATTTCACTTGATAATAATAGACTGCTATATTTTCCCCATGATTAGTCTGCCCATTTTTGACTACCTGTCAAGTTTTAGCTAGAAGTTAATCTTATGAGATTGCTTCCATGAGGAAACAACACTATACTTACAGCATTATCACTATAGCTAGAGACATGAAGAATAGAATTTGAACCTCGAATTCATGGAATGTTTCCTTTATTTTACTGAAATTAGAAACTAGGAAAATCTTATTTTATGGCCATTTTACAGATCTATGTCTAACACTCTTCATTGTATTAGAGTTTTCTTATAATGTGCCTTATCAAGGCTGAAATGAATTTTTAATGCCACCTGAATACATTTAGAGAGAGAAAACATAGTAGAAGGATTCCAGGAGGAATTTTGTTGTTAGTATGTATTATGATATTCTTCTAGTTCTAATTATTTCACTTTGCATCAGTTCATGTAAATCTTTCCATATTTTTCTGAAATCATTCTGCTTGTCATTTCTTATAATGCAATAGTATTCCATTACTATCGTATACCATGATTTGTTTAGCCAATTCCCAATTGATAGGCATCCTAAGGAGCTTTTTCTAAACAGTATCTAAGATTTCTCCTAGTTCTAGGTAACAGGATTGTATAATAATAAAGAACTGGACTTGGAGTTAGAAAGATATAATTTTAAATCCTTTTGTAGACATTTACTAGCCATGTGATCCTAGGCAAGTGACAAAATTTCTTCATCTCTAAAATGTGAGTAATGAAAGCATATACTTCTCAGGGTTATGAAGGTCAAATTAAAACATATTTGTAAAGAACTTTGCCATTTAAATGCTAGGAAAGTTACTCCCAATATTACTTACAGAAATGCACTTATTAGTTATAAATCCAGTGACCATATCTAGAAAAAGTCATGTGACTATTTTGGATCAACTTTTTCTGGATGAATCTATATTGGCTTATAGTGATTGTTGTTTCCCTTATTGCTTGTGTTATTTATTCATTTATTTTGTATTTGAACCTATTATCTTACCATGGTGTGGAACTCTTTCATGGAGAAATTCTTATAACAAGGCAGATTAACAAATGCTCTGGGATTTATAATCTTAGAGATTTGTAGGGAACACTGAGGATTTCAATGACTTGCTTAGAGTCACCTATTGTGTATGTGTGTGTGTGTGTGTGTGTGTGTGTGTGTGTGTGTGTGTGTTTATACATGTGGGGGACAGGGGAAGGTGTGCATATGAGAAGTTGAGCTTCTCTTTCCACTCTGTCTCTGACACCAGTAATTTAAACATCCATTCAAGAATTCTCTTGGCTCACTATTAAGCTCATAGGTTGGTGGTTTTAAGATATCGTTTGCTTTTCAAAAATTGAAGTGATATTTGCCCTCTTTTTTTTTAGCTCCTCAGGTCTCCATGATTGCTTACATATCACACTAGTAACTGCACAACAATCATATCATTGAGTTCTTTCAGTTCCCTGGGATAAAATTCAATTGCATCAGAGGTCTAAAACTCACTGAGGGTAGCTAGGTTAAAGCCTGATTATTGCAGGTTGTAAATGCAGGCTAAGGAGTTTGAGTTTTCTTCACAAAGCAATAGGGAGCCATTAGGAACATTAAATTAGCACCGATATGATAGATAGTTGGGAAGAGACTAGAGGAAATGTGAGCATGGCAGTTTTGGACAATTATTGCATAGTCCAACATTGGTTTCCCTGTGAGCCTTTAAAATCTTTCAAGGCAAAAAGGGATAGGCATAGTAGATTTAGCCAAGGCCAGATGGAAGTCATCATAATTACATCATGAGAGAGAATGCAGCAGACAGTAGAGCAGACAAAGGTAAGACCAAACTGACAGAGTTGACCTCTTTGTTGACTTCTTGAGATGAGCCACATAAAAACAACTCATATTTCTATAAAACTTTAAAATGGATGAAGGTACTTTTGGCATAACAATCCTTTGGGTAAAGTTATGGAAATATTAATATTCCCATTTTATCTAGAATTACAACAAATTTTGGAGAGAGCACTTGCCTCTGATCACACAAATGAATGTCTGAGACAGATTCAAACACTTGTCTTTCTGATACCACATACAACTCTTTCCAGTTTACATTATAAGCTCTTTATAGCCAATCATTAGAGCACAAGGTAGGAATCTGCTGATTTCTAAAAAAAATGTATCCTCGCTGGACACACGAGTATATAATGGATAAAATTCTGAATATACTGTCAAGGAGACCTGAGTAGGGCTTGTAGTCAGGAAGACCTGAGTTCAAACATGGCCTCAGATACTTACTAGCTGTGTGACCCTGGGCAAGTCATTTACCCCATTTCCCTCATTCATGTACAAAATGAGCTGGAGAAGAAACTGGCAAGCTACTCAAAAATCTTTGCAAGAAGACCCCAAATGGAGTCATGAGGAGTCAGACATGACTGAACAGCAACAGCAAATAAATGAGATATAAATATGACTATAGATGTTATAGCTCTAAATATAGATGATATACAAAAATGATAGATTAAATATTATATGTAGCTGTAGATACGGATATAAATGAGATTGCTATAGTTGAAAATTTGTTATACTTTGCTTTTATGTCATCTACTTCCCTTTTTGTTCCAGGGACCCAACTCTCATAACAAAAAACAAAAAACAAAAACGAAAAGTGAGTCAGGGAGGACTATTCAGTGACACTAACTAAAAATATCAACTATATCTGACAAATATCCATATTCTTTCATTTCTACAAAAAAGAAGGGAGGTTCATTCTTTTGTCTTTTTTTTTTTTTTTGCAACAAAGGTTGGCAATTATCATTTAACAGACTTCCAGTTCAGTTGTATAGTTCTTTCTATATACATTGTTTCAGTCATTATGCATTTTCTTTCTTTGTTATGTTTATTTTATTTACTTGATATTTATTCATATCTCTTTCCTCTCATGTTTCTCAGTATTTATCAATCATCCATTCCTGCAGTAATAATCCATTACATTTTATATACCAGAAGCTGTAACCATTCTTATCTTTTAGACATCTACTTTGTTGGCTAATTCTTTTGCTACTATAAGAAGTGCTCTTCTAAATATTTTGTTACATTCTTTTAATCATTGCTTTCTTTAGAGTATATGTGAAACAAGAGACTGGGTTTAAGGGTGTGACAATTTTAGTCACTATCATAACATGATTTCAAATTATTTTACAGATGATAGAATCAAATAATAAATTATGACTTACATAGCAAAATAAGACAGGAAAGATTTCAATCCAAAGTGGCAAATCTTAACAACAACAGCAAAAGGAAGAGAGTATAAATGATTTTGAATGCAAATGTACAGACATGAAGGATACTCCAGAAGAAGAAAAGCAAAAAAGCAATAATGTTAAAATTAAACATGATCTCCATATAAGCAAAACCTATCAATCTCAAAGACAAGATAGGTGGAGACAATTTAGGGATTATAAGCTTCCCAGAAGAATATAAGAAGTTGAAAGCCATATTGCATTAAATAATAAAAGAATACTGCTCAGAATTTCTGAAAACATCCCCCACACACACACACAAATTGTTAAGGAAAAAAAAACCCAAAGACAGTCTATTCGGTAGGAAAAGCCCTATGTTTTAAATTTCAAGACATGTAGTAGTTAAATTTAACAATTCCACTTATGAATAACACATTTTGAAAAATCTTAGGAAACAACATTTTAATTGAAAGAAAGGGGGGAAAAGCTACCCAAGACTATTATGAACCCACTACAAATTACAAATTGAAAGAGTACATAAATGATATGAGAAGAAGAAAAGATATAGGGAGAAACAAACAGAAAAGTTCTTTCAGTGATGAGATGGAGTACTTCTGATGAATGTTTCCTTAGGAGAAAGAAAATATCTATAAAGGAAGATCTGGACCTTGCAATATGTATAATATGAAGGGATTTGTTGCTTAGAAAGATCATTCCTACAGCTTCAGAACAAAGGGAATAAAAGCTCTTAGAAACAACTGAGTAATATGAAATAAGTCCAAAAAGGCAGGCTGGAGGTAGATTATGTAGGGTTTTAAAATGCTAAGCTGGGGAGTTTGTATTTTATCCTCAAAGTAATAGGGGAGTGACATGGCTCAGACCTCTTTTTTAGGAAGATTATGTTGCCTGCAGTGTAGGGGATGAATTGTAAAGGAGAGAGACCATAAATAATAAGACTATGTGAGAGGTTATTGAGATAGTTCAGATGAGAAGGGATAAAGATGTGAAATAAGGTGCTGGCCATCTGAATAGAGAAAAGAAGCTGAATGCCAAATATGTTGTGAAGGTAGAATTAATACACGCGGGCCACTGATTGGATTGGTAGAAAGGGCAAGAAAAAAGATTAAGGCAAAACCGTTTGCAAACTTAGTTGAAAATATGGTAATGTCTTAGATTGAATTAGGGATGACTATAAAAGTTTGGAAGTGGGAGAAAGAAAATACTGAGTTCTGTTTTGAGCATGTTACATTTGAGTTACTTGTAGGAAAACAACATGGAAATGTCAAGCAAATGATATAGTATTAAAGTTCTGCAGAGAAATTGCATAAAGATTTTAGAGTTGTTTATGTAGAGATAATAATTCAGCCCTGGAAATTTGATGAGACCATTCTGAAAGGGCTGAGGAGAGCCTCATTCTATAAGTGTAACAAATAGTTAATGTTATTGAGTTCAGAAATCACTTTGACCTGAGCTAGTCAGGGAGCAGGCAAAATTTGAATAGAGCCTTAAAGAATAACTAGGATTTTAGTGGATAGAGAAGTGCAGAGAAAGGAAAATCTATGAGTTGTCTTTCTACTTAAGTGGAAAATACATTGATGATTTAAAATTTTGGAGATATTCACTTGAAAGCAGATTTGCACCTGAGTTAAATCATAGTGAGTGCCCATCCTTGCATTACACACTATAAGAGGCAGCTGAATATACTGGAAGATAATTTGAGTTAGTCAAAACATGTGGGTGAAAATCTTGGTTCTGATCATTATAGGTGACAATGGCAAGTCAGCTTCCCAGATCTTCCTTTTTTTCCCCATGTGTAAATTAGGAAGAATATTTTGCATTACCTAACTTATAGAACTGTTATGAGGAGAAAACTCGGTAAACCATAAATAGCATGAAAATATGAATTGTTATTATGTAAAAGATATGTAACATAGCATATATCCTAATGCATACCCATCTGGTTATTGAGAGAAGACATGCTTAAGAAACTGTTTAATGACATGTTTTGTTTTGTTTAGTTTTAAGTTCCTAAACAAGTGATATGTCCAGTAAATACTACAGCAATTCAAAAGGAAGAGATCAGTATGAGGTGAGGTAATTGAGAAACTTATTGGAGAAATCAGACTTAAGCTGAGCTCCAAAGGTGGCAAGGATTGAAAGTTTAAAGAGAAATCAGAACCAATAATGAAGCTTATTATACATTTCCTGAAAAGAGAGATGAATTAATTGTGTAAAATGTAACACATATTTTTGCATATGGATAATGTGTAATTTCTCTTGACTGATCATGAATATTAAGAGAGTTTTGATTCCTTTTTAACCCTCGCTCACCTCCAGTGAAAGGATAAGCTTTTACATAGTGCCTATACTCTGTTAAGTACTTGACAAATATTATTACATTTATCATCATAACAACCTGAAAAAGTAAGAACTATTATTATCTTCATTTTACAATTCAGGAAATTAGACAAAAAGAGGTTAAATGACTTCCATGATCAAACAGCTAGTAAGCATCTGAAGCTAAATTTGAACTCGAGGCTAGAACACTGCCACTAGCTGCCCTTCTTACTAATAGAGAATATGATTAATAGATAAAATAAATCTTTGCTAAGTGGAAAAATAATTTTACAAAGAAAAGAATGGGGAAAGCATTCTAAATGACAGAGTATTGTCTATTTTCTTAAAAGTTCTAAAAGAACAGGGGATTGGTTCTAAATTTATTTTTCGTACACATGGATACCTTTGGCAGATTGGTAAAACTGATGGTTGCTTTCTCAAAATAATGTTTTTAAATGTATAAAAGACATAATATTAAAAAGGAAATCAGTTCTATACCTTGTGAATGACCCATTCTGTGTCAATTTCTCCATCTATGACTCTTCCTTCTCTCTTCCCATCCCATGTTAGGTAAGTAACTAGCCAAAGCAAAGAATTCCACAACATAGATGGATCTCAACCCACTCTCCTACAGCAAATAGGTTTAAGCAATCCATATAATCATGGATTTATTCTATAGAATTTATATATTCTATATATTTATGGATAAATTCTATAGAATTTATTTTATATTCTACAATTACAAAAAGGGGGACAGTGTATTGGAATACAAAGGAGAGCTGTTGGAATACACAAGAGCTACCTGACAGTGGCTGCTGGAGATCCAATCCAGAATGGATCTCCTCTTGTGAGAGGATGATATAAGGAGACAGAGGCAGTTGCTGTTCTTTGATCTCTCTGACTGAGAGATTGTTGCATTGTCTGACCTCTGACCTCTTTCCTCTTCCCTCTGCTTTCAATTTATCTCATTCCCAGTCCACAACAAGACTGCCCTGCAACTCCTTTAGATACTATGATACACAGATGTGGAGGCTCTGAGAGAATTGGCCTGTCCCTTAACAACAGCATAGTACAATAGAGTGTTGGACCTGGAAGCAAGAGTCCTCGACATAAATTCTGGTTCTAACAGTTACCATCTATTTAGCTTTTAAAACCCATTCCAAGGGCCTACATGTGCAAAAATGTTTGTAGTAATTCTTTTTGTGGTAACAAAGAATTGGAAAATGAGTAAATGCCCATAAATTAGGGAATGGCTGAATAAGTTGTGTTATATGAAGATAATGGAATATTGTCGTTCTATAAAAAATGATCAACAAGCTGATTTTAGAAAAACCTGGAAAAATTTACATGAACTGATACTGAGAAAAACAAGCAGAATCAGGAATACTTTGTCAATAATAACAGCAAGAATGTGAGATAAATCACCTCTGAAAGATTTGCTTTTTCTCAGTGATTCAATGATCCAAAACAATCCCAATACACTGGACAGAAAATGTCATCTGCATCCAGAAAAAAAGATATGGATATTGAATATAAATAAAAACATTCTGGAGTTCACTTTTGTTGTTGTTATTGTTTTTTCTTTTCCATGGTGTTTCCTTTTTGCTTTGATTTTTTTTCTGCCTGCCTGATTCATAAAGCAATGTATATTAATGTTAAATTAACAAATAAAATTGATTCCAACCTTGCCACAAACTATCATTCTAGTCATATTGGACATTATTCCCTTCCTAGAACTTTGTGTCCCAGACAAACCGGATTTCTCTGAGTTCCTCACACACAAAACTCTATCTACCATATTTTAGGATTTATACTGACTATTCCTCTTTCCCAATATGCAGGAATCCTTATTCACTTCCACCTAAAAGAATTCTTCTATTCCTTCAAAATGAAACTCTTGAATCACCTTCTCTGTGAAACCTTTCTCTGTCCTATCAATGAGTAGTGCCCTCCAACCAAGGATTTCATATTTAAGTACCTCATATTTATTTCTTTTAAATATTTATTTTGTATATATTTATATATCTTTGTTGGTTTCTCAATTAGGATGTGTTCCCATCCTTGTAAATGGGAATTCACTAGTGACTACCTAGCACAGAACCTTGAATATAGTAGATGCTTAATGTTTGTCTACTAATTGGGTTACTTTGGGCAAGTCACTTAACCTCAGTATAACCCACACAATGAGGACTAACCAACCCCATGAATGGTTTCAGAGTAGATGCTAATTTGAATTAGTAGAGGGTGTTTCCTTAGTGGGGAATTTTCTACCCTACTAAAATCCTAAATCAGATCCCAAAATCTTAACATTGCCTTTCTCAATAGGCATCTTGTGGCAGTCCGAGAAGAAAAGTCTATTTTAGTGTTTAAATTCTTAACAATGACATAAAGCCCTTGCTTCACCTTCATATTACACCCACCTGTAGGGAGCTGTCGTCTCTAGAAGCTGCCGGATCACTCTCTGGGAAGAGATCTGCTGTGTCTACTCAAATCTCTCAGACAGATTCTTCTTCCTGTAGTGAACCGTTGTCTCCAGACAGTTGCTGTTAACTCTTGTCCAGAGAAGTGACTTCCCTTCCTGCAGAGAGCCCCGTCAGGCCTGATGTAATGCAGAGACCCTCTTCTTGAATCCTGGCTCTGAATCTCCTCCAGCTCTTATCCTTCTCCAGGCCGATCTGCTCTCTGGGCCCAGTGCTGTCTCTTTTATCCTCCCAGAGAATGGGCGTGGGATAATGCAAGGGCTTCTGGGAAGAACCACCCCAGCCAATGAGCTTGCCCCCTCTATCAAGTCAACCTGAGTTCTCACCTTGTAATTGTCCAGAAAACCTGAATTCTCACCTTGTCACTGTCCAGACAACCTGAGTTCTCACTTAGTAATCCTAACACCCACCCACCCATCCATCTTCTAAGATATTTTACTATCTGCCTGTCCTACTTCCCTCTAGCTAAAGCAGTCATTTCCCCTCTCACCCCAAAATTATTTCACTTGTGCCTGATCCTATGGCCAGATCACCTCAGTTGATTAATGACAATTAAATGCAAGCTAACCTACTAAATCCACCATATCAACTACTAGCCTTAGATACTATGTGTAATGTTCTGTTGTCTCCAGAAACTGCTGCTTGCTCTCTGGGAGGAGATCTGCTGTGTCAACTCAAATCTCTTGGACAGATTCTTCTTCCTGTAGAGAGCCCTTGTGTCCAGAGAGTTGCCGCCAATTCTGGTCCAGAGTAGTGACTTCTTCCTCCAGAGAACCACCTCAAGTCTGGTCCAGACAAGAGACTCTCAATCTCTCAAGTGCCGCCTTCTTTTATACTCCCAGAAAATGGACGTGGGATAACGTAAAGCTTCTGGGAAAAAATTACTTCAACCAATGAACTTGCTCCTCCTAAGCATGCAAGCTCCTTCCCAGGAGTTCACAAGTAAAACTCCCAGTAAAGGCAGGAACTAGAGAATTGTTAAGTACCGACTTAGCACTTAGAACCTAATATCTCATTATCTCATTAGCACTTAGTAAGAACCTAACAACTATGTAATGTCCAGGCTAGCTTTTTGGAGGTCCTCTGGATGGGCCTTGATCTCAGCAGGATAGCCCCACAAGGATGAACAGGAATAGAGTCTAAAGTCTTTATTGTCTCCTTCACAGTCTGTGTCTTTCACAGTCTTATACAGTCTGACAGTCTGACTCCTCCACAGTCTCTGTTCCAGTCTGCCAGTCTGCCAGTCTGTCAGTCTCAACCAGTTTCCATCCTCAGACTTTGTCCCCAGTTCTCTCTGGCATTAAATGCCCTATTACAATTACATCATTACAGCATACTGAGTATGTGCCAACTGTAGAACTATTACATCACCATGCTAAGTACTAAGTAAATGTAAACTAGAGAACCATTATCTCATAAATAACACTGAGTTAATACCCTGCTGTAAATATCTTTGCTTCAAGTATACTTTTCTCAGAGTTCCCCAATATCTGAGGTCTTCTACAATACCAGATCATTTTTCATCTCCTCATTGTATTCAGATTATCTACTCAGGCCATCTAACTATATGTCTACCATTATTCATCTATCCTGTGGTTCAGCTCTCTCTCCATCTTAACCTTATCCTTTTTTTCTCTGGGCACAGTAATAAAAACAATACCATTTTTAAAGAAAAATAAATTGATTCCTCTATACATCAAATGATTATAATAACAATAATATTAGTTAGCATTTACATCAGGGGTTCTCAAACTACAGCCCAAGGGCCAGATGCATCCCGATAAGGACGTTATGCGGCCCCATAGGTTATGGCAAATGGGCTGAGGGGCGGAGACAGAGTGTAAGTTTTTGTTTTTATTACAGTCAGGCCCTCCCACAGTCTGAGGGACAGTGAACTGGCCCCTATTTAAAAAGTTTGAGGACCACTGATTTACATAGTCATACTATATCTGAATGTCATTTCTCCAGACCAAAATTCTCTTCCCTGGTCAACACTTCTCACTCTATGTTTTCCTTCTCTATTAGAATTATTAGTCCTTGAAGTTAGACAGTATTTATATTAATCTCTAGTTCTTAGCACAGTACCTTGCAAATTATAAGCACTTGATTTTTTTATTCATTCATTAATTCAATGAACACTTTAAAGAATTCATGAATTGCTATGGAAAATGTCTCTCTGTGTGTGTGTGTGTGTGTGTGTATTTCTAGTATTACTGGTTTCCTTCTTAATCCTATGTCTTCTATATTACACATTTAAAACATTATTTTGAGAAGGCACCATAGGCTTCACTAAATTGCCCAAGGTGTCCATGATAGCAAAAAAAAGATCTGATCTCTAGAAATTTGAGCCATTTTCATAGTAACAGAATATCAGATTTGGAAAGGACTTTAGAGATCCTGTAGTATAGTGGGTTTTTAAACTCTTTGGTCTCAGGACCCCTTTACAATCTTTAAAATTTATGTGGGTTGTAATGTCTGGACTAATTCTCTGGAAGATCTCTGGATGAGCCTTGGAGGAGTGATAAAGATAGGAGAACCACCAGGAGGATTTCTGTTTCTGTCTGTTTTTTGTGTCTCCTCTGTGTCAGAGAATCTCCTCTCTGTGTTCAAGTTTAAGATCCAGCTTGAGCTCTCCTTTCCAGTCCTCTCAACCCTTAAATACCTCAGTTTGATTACTTTATTACATCACACTAAGTATATGTGAACTAGAGAATTATTATCTCATCAATTACACTGAGTAAGTGCTTAACTATAAGCCCTCTGCTGTAAGTATCCTTGCTTCAAGGGGAGCAATGTGGTCACACCCTCCCTGACTTCTCTGGAGGGGAGGGGAGAAATTCCAAAGGGAAAAATGGGGAGCCAAACCAGATTTTTTTTAGCAGGTTTCCTCTGGGCTGAAGGGTCTTATACCTCACTCAGGATTCCCCCACTATCTGCAGCCCTCTATAGCAGGTTACAATTATTAATATAAGGGCACCTAGACAGTGCCCGATAGAGTATTGGGACCAGAGTTAGGAAGATCTGAGTTTAAATCAGTTACTAGTTATACAATGCTGGGCAAGTCACTTAATCCTTATTTGCTTCAGTTCCTCATCTGTAAAATAGAGACACACTAGAGAAATCAAATCGCAAACCACTTCAGTGTCTTTGCCAAGAAAACAGTATTCATGGGGTTACATAGAGTTGGACATGTCTGAACAATTAAACATCAAATAATTGTTGATATTTATACTACTAGAAATTAAAATGTTTCATTATAACATTGAAAATGGTATGGACTTCATGGAATCCCTAAAAAGTTCTTAGGGATTCCTAGGAGTCTTGAAAATATAATTTGACTGTCACTGCTCCAGACACCTTTGTTTTATAAAAGAAAAACAGGAGTGATTCTCCTAAAGCACATCATTATCATATGTGTTATTACATAACATAGCAGATCAGGGATTTTAACTCATGTCTGCTCTATGCTGTCTCCCTTACCTCATTTGATCTAAACTCACAAACAAGTCTGGAAGAGAGGGCTGGGATGATTATCCCTCTTTTAAATGCAAGGAAACTAAGGCTCAGGAGACCCTAAGCAACTTGTCCCTTCTCAGAGCAAGCAGCCTCCCTTTCATTTATTTACTATGACTTGCCATATCTTTATTGGAGCAGGCTTATCAGCTTCCCATCAATGCTCTCACTCTGTTGGCTGGCATGAAACAGCCTCAGCCGGTGGGGAGTCACCATTATAAGCTGCTGAACTACACTGAATGGAATGGGAATAAATCAATTTGCTTGGAGCACTGTTTGACATTTTGACAAAACGATACCAACAGTGAATAGCTATCATTGCAGCTTACTGACTGTGCCAAGAACAGATACAGAGAAACCAGTACTCAGCAGCCTTACTTGTCAGAGGAGGGAAAAGCGGGAGAGAGGGACAAAAGGAACTGTAACCTCCAGTTTCTCATTTCAATAGCTTTTCCTTTTCCTCATTGTACCCAAGGCAGCTCTTTAACTAAAGCAGTTTGTTGATTTTCCATAATAACTATTTGGGAAAAATTAGTTTACAGGAGAGGAGGTATCCCCTCCCTCCCTCAGTCTTAATGTTCCACAGCCTGTGGGTCAATATCACTCTCTAAACACAGGATGAGGCTTTTATTTCTAGAAGATAAACCTCAGTACTTCTAACTCCTTAAGCAATTATACATAATGGCTGTAGAGTCTTGGCCATTGAACTTCTGCCTATCTCCTAGGGCACAGACTTCCACCAAAGCAGACCACACAAATAGAAGAATTGCTCAGTGGGACTTTGCAAGTCAGATGGCCAGACATCCTGATTGGAGGAAATGGCAACTTCCAAGTGGGGTGATTTAGCATCAGAGTTCATCAGTAATAGCAGTGGCATCAGAATATAGAATAGTATGGACCCACATTTAACACCACATACTAAGATAAGATCAAAATGGGTCCAAGAATTAGGCATAAAGAATGAAATCATAAATAAATTGGAGAAACATGGGATGGTTTACCTCTCAGACTTGTGGAGGAGGAAGGAGTTTGTGTCCAAGGGAGAACTAGAGACCATTATTGACCACAAAATAGAACATTTTGATTACACCGAATTAAAAAGTTTCTGCACAAACAAAACTAATGCAAACAAGATTAGAAGGGAAGTAACAAATTGGGAAAACATTTTTACAGTTAAAGGTTCTAATAAAGGCCTCATCTCCAAAATATACAGAGAATTGACTTTAATTTATAAGAAATCAAGCCATTCTCCAATTGATAGTCAAAGGATTTGAACAGACAATTTTCAGATGATGAAATTGAAACCATTTCCACTCATATGAAAGAGTGTTCCAAATCACTATTGATCAGAGAAATGCAAATTAAGACAACTCTGAGATATCATTACACACCTGTCAGATTGGCTAAGATGACAGGAACTAATAACGATGAATGTTGGAGGGGCTGTGGGAAAACTGGGACATTGTTGGTGGAGTTGTGAAAGAATCCAACCATTCTGGAGAGCAATCTGGAATTATGCCCAAAAAGTTATCAAACTGTGCATACCCTTTGACCCAGCAGTGCTACTACTGGGCTTACATCCCAAGGAAATACTAAAGAAGGGAAAGGGACCTGTATGTGCCAAAATGTTTATGGCAGCCCTTTTCATAGTGGCTAGAAACTGGAAAATGAATGGATGTCCATCAATTGGAGAATGGTTGGGTAAATTATGGTGTATGAATGTTATGGAATATTATTGTTCTGTAAGAAATGACCAACAGGAGGAATACAGAGAGGCTTGGAGAGACTTATATCACCTGATGCTGAGTGAAATGAGCAGAACTAGGAGATCATTATACACTTCAACAATGATAATGTATGAGGATGTATTCTGATGGAAGTGGATATCTTCAACATAGAGAAGAGCTAATCCAATTCCAATTGATCAATGATGGACATAATCAGCTACACCCAGAAAAGGAACACTGGGAAATGAGTGTAAACTGAGAACATTGTTTTTGTTTTGTTTTGTTTTGTTTTGTTTCTCTTCCCAGATCATTTTTACCTTGCTAATACAATCCTTCCTTTGCAACAACAACAACAAAATGTGGTTCTGCACATATATATTGTACCTAGGATATACTATAAGATATTTAATATGTATGGGAATGCCTGCCATCTAGGGGAGGGGGTGGAGGGAAGGAGGGGAAAAACTCGGAACAGAAGGGAGTACAAGGGATAATGTTGTAAAAAAAAAAAATTACCTATGCATATGTACTGTCAAAGAAAATGTTATAATTATAAAAATTAATAAAAAAAGAAAAAAGTGAATGTTCAAAATTATGAATCCTTTTGAAAATAAAAAGCTAAAAATAAAATAAATTAAAAAAAAAAGGAATATAGAATAGTAGGCCAGGGGATGGATCTTAGAACATAAAAAAAAGGGTGATAACTCGGGAAGGGAATGTGGAATAGTTGACATTTGGATCATAATATCATAAATTTGGATGTGGTAAGACCCTAAGAGATCAGCTAATGTGAGAAATCATTTATTTGGACTGCTACTCTATTCCAATTAGTATTAATCAACTGATAGAGGTGTGAGCTGAAGATTTTAAGTTCACTTGCTTAATTCTAAAAGAAGTTAGCTAAAAGCTCTCCACCCTTGTCATGGGAACCAATCCCAGAGTGACAGAGATAACAACTACATGGAAAGTCCCCCAGAATATTTTTATTCATCTGGGCCAATTCCTTGTCCTATAGGAAAGATGACCATCTTATGACCATGTAGGTTACTGATTATGATAACTTGTACCATTTCCTCCTGCCCAGCTTAAGGAGAAACATATCCATCTTGTGTAAAGATATTCCTTACTTTACCCAACCTGCATCCCTGCTGAGATTATTTTGCTTATTTTAATTTATGTATTACATGTCAACCATGGAATTGTTCTGTATTTAGTATAGCCATTTTGGAATGACTGCACATCTAGTCCTATAAAAGTAGGGTCCTGGAAGGAAAAAGCATCTCACATCATGAGGAAGATCTGAGGTCCACTTCATTAGAGGGAATTGTATATCCTCTAATGAAGTGCCATTGATTCAGAGGTCTGCCTCAGTGTCTTTTCTTGTAGATGGAATAATTTTAATCCCTACACTAGTATATTCTCTTCATTTTACAGATAAGAAAACTGAGGTACAGAAATCTTAAGTGACCTTTCCAAAATTGCTCAGCTAGTAAGTGGCAGAAACTGGATTTGATCCCAGCTCTACCTAATGCTAAATCATGCATTACATTTACAATAGCATATTGCTTTTCAACCAAGTAGAGGAAGTATTGTGTAATAAAATATGATTGTATTCGAAGCCAAAAGATTTTAGTTTGAATCACAGCTGTACGTATGTGATGAGCCAATGTTATCTCTCTAGTAAAATCTGTCCCCCCCTATAAAATAAGGAAATTGTACAAGATGTTGCATAAGTCAAAACCTATGGTACAGCAAAACTAGCATTTAAATACTGCTTCTATGATGCTAACTCCATTGCCCTTTCCATTATACCACATTGCTTTGATGTGTACACACACACACTTGCAGAAATAAACTTGGTCTTGTAAATAGGAAACACCTTTTACGGATTAAATGGAAGACAGGGAAAGCTGACCATTCTAAATAGACAAACAGGGTCCAAAGTCCAGGAGGTCAGAAAAATAGTCTGAATGGTACTAGTTCATAAGAGGGATAAATTTTAGTGCTAAATCAAAAGTTAATATATCTCCCTGCTTTGTTTTATCCTCTCTTCAGGTATGAATTGTTTGTGAGGTTTAAAGTTTTACAAAGTGCTTCCATTTCTCAAAATCCTGTGAAACAGGTAATACAACCTTCATCTCTCTTTTGGAGAAATAGAGGATTAAGGATGCAGAATGTTTCTCATACAATCAAACTCTTGAGGTGATGATTCGTTTTTCTTTTTCTTTTTGTGTTATAAGGCATGATTGGATAGATAAACATTCAGAAAAGAAGAAAAGCAAAAGATTTATTGTTCAGTCATTTCCAGGCATGTCCAACCCTATTTGGAATTGGCATAGATATTGGAGATACTTGCCATCTCCTTTTCTAGCTCATTTTGCAGATGAGGAAACTAAGGTAAACAAAGTTAATTTATTTGACCAAGGACACAGAGCTAGTAAGTGTGTGAGGCCAAATTTTAATTCAAGAAGGTGAGCCTTCCTAACTCTAGGCCCAGTAATTTATACCCTTCACTCCCAAAAGTTAACTTTTTCCCCTTAAGGAAATGCATAGTGTGGGTATTAGCCTCATTTTTTAACGAAAACCAAGTAAATCAAGAGTGAGAAAAAGTAAATCATCTTCCTCCATGTCACAAATATCAAACAGAGTAATGTGAAGGAACTAAGCATATTAGGAATTAAATATGTTAGTATTCAAATCCATGAATATGAGTGATTGTGGAAAGGAGGATGTGAATGAATGAATGAATGAATGAATGAATGAATGAAGCATGAATTGACTGCTATTTGCAGAATACTGTACTAAGCACTGGAGATAAAAATACAAAAGCAAGATATTTCCTACTCTTAAGAAATTGATACTCTAATGGTAGAGACAACACATATGAAAGGTTTCAGTTGCCAGTCAGATGGATAGGTCCCATGGTCATTAGAGTACAATAGCAAAGCAATAAGTGCTTCTACTTTAATGTCATTTTCTCTCATAGAATCTTATCAGTTTCTGATGATGATCATCAGAGCATTTATTAAGATCTAACTATTTTTAAAGCATTGTTCTAGTCCCTGAGGACAAAAATCTAAAAACAAAGACAGTTTTTGTCCTTCCTGGAACTTATATCAATAGGATGAACATTCACTATACAATTGTACTCATGTTGTGTATTTGATTAGCAAATATTGAATGACACCAACATGATCCCAGGCCACTCACATGTTATGAAACTGAACATTAGTGAAGCCTGAATTAGTGAAATTTCCCTGCATAGAAGTCAAAAGATATTAATAATGATAAGGGCTAGGAGGAAGAAAATATTATACTTAAAGAAGATTTGACAGAAAATGCAAGTTATGAACATAATTTTTAAGAAAGTAAAAGAAACAGAGAAAGGAATGAATCTAATAAGATGACATTTCACAGGCATAAATGTAAAGGCTAATTCTCTGAATTTGGATTCTAGCAGTCATCTACACAGAAACAGGACAGGGATGTGTAGTTTCACAGCAATTTATGTGGAAAAACCTGGGGGGTTTTAATGAGCTGAGAGCTGTAAGTGAGTCAAATGGGTGATGTGGCAGGCAAAAAAAATCTAATGAGATCCTACAATGCATTCACATAGAGGCATAGTAGCCAGAAAAAGATTATTGACAGTTTCACTGCCATTTGGCCTAACCATACTCATAAGATTATATTTATTTCTGGATACCAGGTTTTTCAGAAGGGTAGTAAGCTTTACATGTATCATTTGAAATTCATAACAATTCTGTGAGATTCAGAGTCCAGAAAAATTGAGTTTTATTTCTGCCTCAGATGGTCACCTTGGATAATCTTTCTGAACCTCAATTTCCTAATCTGTAAAATAGGGAAGATAATACAGAGTTTTTGTGAGAATCAAATTAAGAGAGCATATGTAAAGTACTTTATAAATCTGAAAGTGTTACATAAATTCCAGGTATTATCTTCATCATCATTATTATTATTATTTCTATGTTTTTCAAATTCAAATATGAAAATTTTCATGACACCCAGTAAGTATGAAAAGTTGAAATGTTTAGCCTAGAAAAGAGGATACTTACAGGTACTACTTGGCTGTCTTCAAATATCTAGCAGATCGTTTTGTTACAGAGGGCTTAAATTTATTCTTGACCTCAGACTGTCCAAAGGAGGACAATGGGGAGAAATTACAGGAAGGCAGATTTCTATTAAATAAAAGGAAAGGCAGGATTAGTCTCAGAATCACAAAATAGATATGACTTATACTAGCCAAGAGATCTTTAATAAATCATTAAATTTTCCAAGGCCCCTAGACAACTGCTTGTGACTTTAAGTTATTACTCTTTATTAGTTTCTAGCTTACAAGCTTTCTTTATATCAATAAAACCATGTAAAGATAGGTGAATGGAAGGGAAGCAAAAAGAAGGAGAAATTTCCATATTTAGAGTCATCCATAAATACAATGAGTTTTATAATTGTGAGTTGAAATAACAGCAACAGTTTTTGCCCCTTTGGCATTGCCTCCACTGGAAATCCCTAGGCAAATCACATTTTGTTTATAATTGTAAAGGGGAATCTTGCTTTGGGTAAATTTTCAACTCAATTATCTCTAAAGCAACTTTTGTCTCTGCAGTTCCATGAACATACCATATGAAGCCAAAAGAATCATTACCAATACATGGTTATAATTTTTAGATACGTGTTTAAATGCCTTGGGGTAGATTTGTCTATATCTGTCTACCATACACTATTGCCACTGGTTAATGTGTGAAGATAACCCTGTGCTACAAGTATCTGTAATACTAGAGAGTCTTATTGAATTTGTTGAAGTAAGTGGACCAGAAAATTCCCTTCCTTTCCTTCATTTAGGAAATAATCAACTGTATAGTAATAGAATTGTTATTGCAAATACAATATCAAAAATGCATGAATGAGCCCAGTTAGAGAAAACAGTTATACATATGGAATCCACAAAAAACCTTCATCCTCAATACTAATATTTACCGAGTTCAGCTATTTCTATGCAATGTAAGTATCGGTACAGTAAATAAAAGAAATTTTAGCCTGTCCCCACCACTGACAAGCAATGTCAGAAGTGACAGACATTGAATCCAGATTAAAGCACATATTTTCACTTCTTTTGTTTTTCCTTTGATTCTTAGATATTTTTTTCCTTTTGTTCTGATCCCTGTTTCACAGCATGACTAATGTGAATGTATATTTAATATTATTGTACATGAATTGCCTATATCAGATTGATTGCTGTCTTGGAGAGGGGGAAAGGGAGGGAAGGAGAAAAAAGGGAAATCAAAATCTTTTTTTTGTTATATATTTTTAATAATATTATCCCTTGTATTCATTTTTCCAAATTATCCCCCCTCCCTCTACTCCCTCCCCCCGATAACAGGCAATCCCATACATTTTACATGTGTTACAATATAACCTAGATACAATACATGTGTGTAAATACCATTTTCTTGTTGCACAATAAGCATTAGATTCCGAAGATACATGTAACCTGGGCAGACAGATATTAGTACTAACAATTTACATTCACTTCCCAGTATTCCTTCTCTGGGTGTAGTTATTTCTGTCCATCATTGATCAAGTGGAAGTGAGTTGGATCTTTATGTTGAAGATGGAAATCAAAATCTTATAAAAATAAATGTTGATGGGCAGCTAGGTGGCTCAGCGGATAAAGCACCAGCCCTGAAGTCAGGAGGACCTGAGTTCAAAGCTGGTTTCAGATACTTAACACGTCCTAACTGTGTGACCCTGGGCAAGTCACTTAACCCCAACTACCTCAGCAAAAAGAAAAAAAGTAAATGTGGAAAAATAATAAATACATTAAAAAAAGAATAAAATCAGAGAAAAAAGATTTAATTCTTTATTATATTATATATATATGTATGTATATATATATATACTAAAGACTTGTTTTTTAAATTTTTTTATAATTTATTATGTTAAAAACAAAATGACAGAGGTGAATTATTACCAATGAAAAACTGACATTATATTCATATTGTGATCTGGGTGGCAAGTGAGATAATGAGGGAACTTTATTAAATAATTATAATTGATGATAGTTACCCTCTTTGCTAATGTTCCCCCCGGCCAATTAGTACTTTGAGGATCCATCCCTGAAGGAAGGAATATGGTGTCAGCAAGTTAATCAGGCATGTACTAAAAAACTAAAAGGGGGGTGAGGGAAGGAACCTTATCATTGTCATTCCCTCAATTTTTCTATTCAGCATTTCTGTGGCTCCCAGGTGGATAAGACTAATGGAGGTCATTAGAGTACCTCCATCCCCAGGAGACACACAAATATAGGATACATTCCTTTGGGCATTAATCACTCTGACTAACTCCCCTACCCCCAGTTAGAGAACTCATACATAAAGATTTAAAGGCTTCAAATCCTAATACTTCTATGAGCTCTCTTGACAGCCAGGCTCTGAGCAGTTGTTAATTTCATCCATGTTTCAGAGCATCTAAATAATGTGCTCCAATTCCTAAAGAATTCCAGTCACCAGTCTCAAATTATCAGCAACAGCCTAATCCTCACATGTTTCATCATTATTTTCATATCCTTCACATGATTACTGCTCCTGAAATATATTTCACCAAAGGTACTTTAGGCTGATGATTCTGTTCCTTCATTATATATAGTTTCCTATACTCCTGACTACTGCTTCACACTATGGCCACTTTGCCACTCTTTCATTTATTAGCAGACAACGAATGTCAATAATTTCTTTGAAAAATGGGTATTGTGTCTTCTTGAAGTATCTAGAAACATTTTTTATCAAAGCTTTTTATTTTCAAAATATGCATGGATAATTCTTCAACAACATTAACCCTTTCAAAATCTTGTGTTCCAATTTCCTCCCACCCTTTCCCATCACCTCCCCAGAAAGCAGCAAGTCCAATATGTTAAACATGGTAGAAATATATGTTAAATCCAATATATGCATACATATTTATAAAATTATCTTGCTGCATAAGTAAAATCAAGTCAAACTGGGAAAAAATGAGAAAGAAAATAAAATTCAAGCAAACAACAAAAAGAGTGAAAATGCTATGTTGCAAACCACAATCAGTTCCCACAGTACTCTTTCTGAGTGTAGATGGCTCTCTTCATCACTGAATATTTGGAACTTGTCTGAATCGTCTCATTGTTGAAGAGAGCCATGTATCTGAAAACATTTAGAACAGAGATCTGGGTGAGGCAAGGTAAGGGGGGAGAGGGAGAGGAAGGATTGGAACTATGGTATTGTTTTAAAATTAATCCATTTTCTCGATACACTTTCCTTGTCTGTAAAGGGATTATTGAAGAGTCTATCAAGTTCTGTGACAGTCTATATCATTTAATAGGTTCATATATATCTGTACAAATCATATAGAAGATGATTTCCCCCCTAGGGACTACATATTATAATCCTCATAGCAAACCCTAGATAAATGAGGATACTGGCTAGTAAGTACATATGCCCAGTGGATTAGCTCTTCAAAGTTATAGATAATTAAAAGAAAAAAAAAATTACGTGATACATTTTTTTTACTCTTAAAATATAACTGTAAACCACTAACAATTTCTGATTACTATTAATAATTCATATTTGCATAATTTTTCTTCAAAAATCTATGAAGCATATCACATTGTTTTCTTCACTTTCCTGGTGACCAAATCATTTTTGAATGCTTCTTTGACTGGTTTCTAATTCACACTTGCTGTGATAAAAATCAACTGATGATGCCAATGGAAGAGGTCTGTCATCTTACACTGTAACTGTCTCTGATAGGCTAAATAACTTTCACATGAAGGAGCTAAATTTGAATTTGAACCCGTCTTCCAACCCTAAATCTCATATTTTCTCAAATTTTCATTGTTTATCATTATCATTGGATGAAATCTCAGACTTTTAAGAGGAACCTAAGAAGTTATTTAGTCCAATCCTCCATGTGAAATATGAGTATTCACTAAATCAATGTGAAATGTAATAATCTGGAGACTCTTTAAACAGCTCCAGTAATGGAATTCTGCTGTTAGTCATGTTCATCATCAGTTATCATTATCATCAAAACCATCTGTTGAATATCTACAAAGAATAGAGCAGTAGGAGCAATAATGCATTGGGTCATTCTTGGGCAGACCCTTACTGAGATTAATTAGTGCAGCTTGATAATACAGTGGATTGAGTATTGAGCCTAAAGTCAGGAGTCTTTCTGATTTCAAATTTAGCTTCAGACATTTTTTGAATATACAAATTAAGAAACAAAAGGCCAAGATAATAGCTTCAAAATTCCCTTTAAGCTTTTTTAACTCAAATAGCATGCTTTTTCACCCAATTTCAATCACCAGTGGAGTATCTTGGCCTATACAGAGTATTTCAACTTTTAGAACCCTGTATTTTGCTATCATTTGGAATTATTCTAGCTCCAAGATTTTGAACTATGAAATTCCCCTTTGACCCCAGTCTCCAGCCAGTAGTCTTAGATTTGAAGCAAGAGATTCTGGAATCAAACTATAACCTTTCTTTAATTTTTCTGAGCTTTCATTTCTTCATTTGTATAATAAGGGATTGGAGTCAATTGTCCCTGAGATCCCTTTTAACTTCAAATAGCTGATCTTATGATCCCATTTCCACTCCCCTCTTATGATCCCTATTTAGAGTTTTCTTGGCAAAGATACTACAGTGGGTTGCCATTTCCTTTTCCAGCTTATTTCACAGATAAGGAAATTGAAGCAAATAGGGTTGTGAGATTTGCCTAAGGTCACACAGCTAATAAATGTCGAAGCTAAATTTGAAGTTAGAAAGACTCTTGAAATGTTTCACAAATTACCTATCCTCAGTAGACAGTCTGCCAGATCCAAGACCTTTCCCCTTTATTAGGTAGAAATCTTTTGTAATAACTTAGGAGTCACAATCCCATTGCACTTAAGTTTGCCTCCAGTGCCTCATAATGATATGGAAGGTTACTGAGTTCTCAACAATTATGGAAGTAGAAAGCAAATGCTAGAAAGCTGGGAAGTCTTGTATGAATCATGTGATGGACTATATCTATCTTTAAATCCCCAGCTTAGTGAAGTCAGGATAACACAATAAACTTTTTAATTAAGTTGGAGAAGTTCTGCAAGCTTCCTCAAAGCATGAAATACCTACGCAGAAGCAATCCTAGATCTTCACAGCACAAGCAGTACTTTCCATTGGTTTCTCAGTTTTTCAGCATTATTTTAAATTTTATAAGAGAATAAAAATCTCTTAGGCATATTTATTTAGCTAATGGTTTTGTTTGGTTTTGTTTTTATATTTGTCTGTATACCTGTTTTCCATACCTATCTCTATCCTCATCCCCATCCCCAATGGAATATAAGCTCTTTTAAGGCAGGAACTGCTTCAATTTTACCCTCTGCCCTTATCACAGTGCCTAATATATAATAGGTACTTAATAAGTGCTTTTGGAAGGAGGTGGAATAGAATGGAATGGAGAATTTTAATATTTTGTTTAAGATCTTTAGCTTCAATAGATTCAGAAAGTTTTAAATGGAAACACATCTGAAGACACTCTATTTATTAATTAAGAGAGTCAGTCTCCACCCTTTAAATAAAAATTTATTTAAAACCTCTCTTACCACCCCTACCTACCCTAAGGGAGAGGAGTGGGAGAGGAGGGTGAAAGACATAGTTAGGAAAGGTACCTTATGTGGCTCAGTATTTGGCTCAGATTCTAGATACAAATTATAGTCAAAACTAATTGAAATGAAAAAAAAAAAAAAAGGAGAAAGAAGAGATGAGGGGGTATCTGTGATAGAGTGGAGGTACTCAACATTTTATAGTTCTTTGCAATAATGAATAAAGTTGAGTTGGAGCCTGGCTCTGATGAAGGCCCATCTATTTTGTGTGGGTGACAAGTAGACATATACTCGATATTTGCATGGTAAAAAACAATTTTGATATATATAAAATAAGGCCTATTATGTTACTTCAAACTCCAGGATCCTACATAAAGTAGTATTCTGTCTCCTAGGGCCATAACTGTGGGTGTTATATAGAGGGGAAAGGGGAAGAAGTCAATTCAGAACTTAACTGTTATCTAAAGTCAATCTACCCCCCTCCACACAACCATATTAGGCTTTGACAATGGCACTTGGTTATAGTGTGATTATGTAAATCTTCCTGCCACATTTGCAGTAAGGCAAAGGGATGGAAGGCTTTGTATGAACTTTGTAGGAAAACTAAGAATCTGGCTTTACTGGAGGGCTTAGTATAATGCTTCTTTGTTTTTCTACTTAGCAGTGACACAGAGAGCCATGGGGACTATATCTACTGCCACAACAAGGGCAAATGAAATGTTTTTCCTGTTTAGATAGAGGGTCTGGTTGGTTTCCACATTCACTCCTCTTGTCAGATAAGACCTAGCAAGTGGGCCCATCAGATTGTACCATTTGATTTCCTGCATTCCCTGAACCTTATCTTTATTTTTCCCACTCTCCTTTACAATGATTAATGGGCTCTTCTAGGAGCTGGCTGGGATGAGTTCCTTGGATGAAGACCAGAAACTCTAAAAAAGAAGTGAGGTCTGCTGGTTGCATGAATCCATGGATACTGACTCTTGGCTCAGCTCCTGGATATTATTAGTTAACACAGGACTACAGATAGTCAGCCCTGACTCCATTTCCCCATAAGAAGGTTGCTAGGAAGAATACTTCAAATTAGTAAAAATAAGCAAATTGCTTCTCTTTTCAAAGGGAAAGAGGGAAAGAGAGGAGGGAGGGAGGGAATTTGAAACTGAAAAATTTTAAAAAGAAATGTTCAAAATTGTTTTACATATATTGGGGAAAATATTACATTATAATATTCACAAATTAGTAAGATAATGTGGTCTTTAAAATTCTGCCAGGCTATGTCATAGGCTCAGAATGCCTTTCCTTTGCTTCAGGAATATAAAAATCTCACATTTATAGAGGGCTTCCAAGTTTGCAGAATAAAGTAGATAGTGCATATATTATTATCCCCATTTTTAAGTATGAGAAAACTAAGGCAAACAGAAGCAAAGTTACTCTATGGAATCACACAGATAATGAACGCCTGATTCGAGACTCCAATCTAGTTTTCTGAAGCCAAGCACTGAATTTTTGTCAATGTTCCATGCTGTCTTTTTTTAAAGGACCTCAGATAATTCAACTTTCTTATTTTAGAGACAAGGAAATCCAGAGAACTAGGAAACTGAAGTGACTTTGGACAAGGTCACATAAATGGTAAAGATGGATCCCTGAATTGTCTATCATGTAGAAATGAAAAAGAAGCTTCATTTGTATTTTATGAAATAAAATAAACATATAAATACTTCACAAGATTCAAAATGTGATAGAAATGTGGACTTTTAACCAGGTTGCAAATGGAGAGAGAGAGAAAGGAAGAGAGAGAGAGAGAGAGAGAGAGAGAGAGAGAGAGAGAGAGAGAGAGAGAGAGAGAGAGAGAGAGAGAGAGAGAGAGGTCAGCATGCTCTGGTCAGACCACCTTTGAAATACAGAGTGCAATCTTAACTGCTATCCTGGACCAGAGGAGTAGGAAAGAAGATTCAGGTTCAGGTACAGCATTTTCTTGATTCTATAACTATAGCTAATTCACTTTACTTTATTGAACCTCACTTTCCTTACCCATAGAAATGAAGGGGAGGGACTCTGGGAGATGACTATGAACCACTACGTAGAATCCCCAATCCCTCTATTTTTGTCCACCTGCATTTTTTATTTCCTTCACAGGCTAATTGTACACTCTTTCAAAGTCTGATTCTTTTTGTACAGCAAAATAACTGTATGGACATATATACATATATTGTATTTAAATTATACTTTAACACATTTAACATGTATTGGTCAACTTGCCATCTAGGAAAGGGGGTTGGGGGGGAAGGAGGGGAAAAGTTGGAACAAAAGGTTTTGCAACTGTCAATGCTGAAAAGTTACCCATCCATTATGTCTTGCAAATTAAAAGGTATATAATAATAAAAAAAAAGAAAAGAAAAAAGGCATTGACATTAGAGAAAAAAAAGAAAGAAAATCTTAAAGCCTAAAACAGAAAGAAAGAAAGAAAGAAAGAAAGAAAGAAAGAAAGAAAGAAAGAAAGAAAGAAAGAAAGAAAGAAAGAAAGAAAGAAAGAAAGAAAGAAAGAAAGAAAGAAAGAAAGAAAGAAAGAAAGAAAGAAAGGAAGGAAGGAAGGAAGGAAGGAAGAAAGAAAGAAATGAAGGGGAGAACAGAGTAGGAAAGTCTGAAATATTGTAAATTGAGGAAGATGATCAGGATAGTAAGAGGATTTGAAATGATTTCATATGAAGAGCAGTTGAAGAAACCAGGGATGTCTGACATAGAGAAGAAACAATTACAGGTAGAGTGGTGGTAGAGAGAGAGAATGTTGGATAAAAAGAAGTATTCTTATCTTATGCAATTATGGGAATTAGTAAGACCACATTGTCTTACTAATTGTGAATTTAATCATTTATATTTTTCCAATACATGTAAAAACAAATTTTAACATTTATTTTTTTTTTTAATTTTGAGTTACTAATTTTCTCTCTTCCTCCTTTCCTCTTGTCCCTGTTTCTTCTGTGACCTCAGAAGACACCAATAGAGTCAATAAGTGAAAGATACAGGGAGACAGATTTCAGATCAAGGAATAACTTAATAATAAAAATAATTAACTGGAAAAAATTATATGATAGTCTAGAGGTGCCGAATGAAACATGGTTTCACAGATATAACTACTGCATTGATTTTTTTGCTTTACTATACATATGTTTCAAAGTATTCTGTTTAGTGGGGTAGTGAGTTAGTAGATAATGATAAATGTGAAAATAAAAAGAGCATCAATAAATTATTTTTAAATTCACAGAACAGAAACAAGTGCAGAAGGGAACATAATCAAATGGAGCATTTTTATTACTACCTTTGATAAATTTAATATGAGTATATTTCTTAAAGGTAACAGATTGTATGTAGCATATGACTATAGTATTTCATAGAATTCTCTTCTTTGTTCTTCTTTGAATACAAAATGCTTGATTTTGATGATAAATTTCAGTATAAAAAAGGAGAAAAATAAAAGAAAATGATGTGACTCATATGGAAATTTTTACCTACTTCAGTATTCGTTCCTTATTCTCCAGACTGTTCTTCCACGTCTTAAATGCTCCACATGCTGAAAGTTTACTTCTGGTACAGATTTTTAATATAAGAAGTTTCTCTAATTGACTGGTCCTTCCCATAATCTCCATTTTAAGGACAACACTAAGATCAGTCATGTCTTTATTCCTTTATGGACATTATCTGTTTCCTCATCATGTAAGTTTACCATAATCCTGGTTTTTACAGAATTGACTATATTCTCTTTACTGCTCTCTCTATCTTCAATAACCTTATCTTGATTTCTTTGCTTTGATTGGCTGAACTATTTTAGGAGAAGAGGGATTTTTTTAAAAAAAAATTTCAATAGTATTTTATTTTCCAAATACATGTAAAGATAGTTTCCAACATTCCTTATTTGTAAAACTTTTGTGTTCCAGATTTTTTCCATCCTTCCCTTCCCTTATTCCTCCCCAAGATATCTTGTTGCACAAAAAAGTCAGAACAAAAAGAAAACCTATGAGAAAGAAAGAAAAAAAGAAAGAAAGATAAAAGTAAAAGTACTATGCGTTGCTCCACATTCAGTCTCTATCATTCTCTCTCTGGATGGAGATGGCATTTTCCATCATGAGTCAATTGGAATTGTAATCACTGCATTATCGACAAGAGCCAAGTCCAATACAAATGATTATCACATAATTTTGTTGTTTCTGTGCACAATTTTCTCTTAATTCTGCTTGCTTTACTCAGAATCAGGTCATTCAAGTCTTTCCAGGGTTTTTTGAAATCAGCCTGCTCATCATTTCTTATAGAACAATAATATTCCATTACATTAATATACCACAACTTATTCAGTCATTCCCCAATCGATGGGCATCCACTCAATTTCTAGTTCCTTGCCACTACAAAAGGAGCTGCTATAAACATTTTTGCAAATGTAGGTCCTTTCCAGAACTTTCATTTTAAGAAGGATGCCTAGTCTACCATCTTCATTTCACTCCAAGCTTCATTCTTGATTCTCTCAACTTTTTCTGCTATGTCTATGCTCTGGGTACCTCCAACTTGTTTCCACACTTTTTGTGATGTTTTCCTATTAAAAGGCAAGTTACTTGAGGACAGAAAGTCTTTCTGCTTGTGTTTGTATTCCTAGCACTTAGCACAATGCCTGCCACATAGTAAGCCTTTACTAAATGTGCGGTGATTTCAATTTGATTTGGTCATGCATAAAAAATCATTTTTCATATTATAGACATAGTTCCATTTATTAATTAATAATTTTGTTAACAACAGCTAACAGATAATTAGTAAAGTGATTATTTAGCTTTTTCTCACAAACCAAAGACAAATCATGGAAACCACTCAACATTTAAATACCCTTAGGAAGTGAGTATTCCTGATAGGCGGAAATCAAACCTGATTGGTTACAATTAATGAGAGAATGAATATTATAATGAGACATGAGCTTTTGAGCTTTTTTAAAGGAGGAGCTAAGACACTCTTGGACAAAAAGACTATCTTTACCCCCTGGGCAATCTAGACAAAAGGAATCCACTTATTCCTACTTGGATAGAACATAATGGGCCAGAATTTACCCAGATTTGCTTGTCTTTGTAAGATCTTCTAGTTGGAGGGGGGTGAGAAACAGTGCCTAGATGACTTGGGCAATCTCATCTAGCATCAATGTCCTTCATAAAGACCAGGCTTTAAATGAGAAAACAGAAAGGGGATGTGGGGAGAACAAAACCTGCATCTACTCAATATTAATTGGTTATTAATCATCACTTTCTTCAGTAATTAAGGTGCTCTTCCAGTAAATTGAAAAAAGGGAAAAGAGGCCCAGGAAAAGTAATGGAGACAAATTTCATTTATTTTCTACTTTTTTCAAAGGACCAGACCCAATGGCAGTCTTTGAGAGGTCTCAATAGTCAGAATTCTAAGACTAAAGTTGCTATGACAACACAATTATCAATTGACAAAAGAGAAATTCACCAGTTTGCTGGCTGTTTTGTTTACATGATAACTGTCAGTTTGATTTCTTCACCTAACCAATGGATTGGGTGTGTTTTGATTGAATTGAAAAAACAAAACTTTTGACTGAATATTACTACTCTTAATAGTGCTTGGTTCTTCATCTGGGGCTGGTACACACATACATACACATAGACCCATTATACACACACACACACACACACACACACACACACACACACACACACACACACGAGATATAAAAAGTGCAGTGGGCAAGAGTGTACTTTAGGAAAAGAGAATAGAGCTTCAAGTCAAAACAGGAGGCAGTCTAGTAGAGTGCCAGAGACCTTTACTTTAGCCTGTGTTGTGTAGTATTTTTATCCATGACTTAGAAAAAGATACAAGACTATGCCTTATACGACTTGCAAATGATACAAAATTGTGAGAGCTAGCTGTCACACTGGGTAACAGAGTAAGGATTCAAAATGATTCTGAAAGACTAGAAAATAGGACTAATTCAAATAAGATAACATAAAGAGATAAATGCAGAAGTTTTCAGAGTCAACAAATCAATTACACCAGTACACACTAGTTTTGGTGGTCATAGTAGTGGCGATACTATTTATATAACACATTAAGATTTACAAAATGCTTCATTTGAGGGCATTCTCAGACTAAAGCATGGTTCTATGGCCAAGAGTCTAATACTTATAAGTTGTTTCCCCCATTAGAATGTAAGCTCCCAAAGAACAAGAACTCTTTTGTTTTTATCATTTTGTTCCTAGAATTTAAGATAAGCCTTTAAAATGTTTTTAATTTAGTCAATCAATCAGTAATTATTACACTAGTTCTCTCCTCTCTTTCTCTCTCTAACTTGCTCTCTATCTCTATAGAGAGGTAATCACATGTCTATATAGTTTTCACATTAGAATATATACTGTGTGAATGTATATACCCCCACAAACTCATAAATGCATTATTTCCATTTACATATATTCTGAAATTCCCTTATCTAATTTCCATCTAATGTAATTCTCTCTCTCCCTCTGGTTTGCAACCCCAAACACTGATGTTTATCCTCATACAATCTTCATTCTTTCTACTTCTCAGTTTTTGACCCAGATCATTACTGTTACAATTGTTATACTTTCCTGATATAACGACCTAGATGCCTTGGTAAACCAGTTCAATTCTTCTTGCAAGTTATTGTCTCCTTTTCATATTACTGCTCTTGCCCTGCCAAGCATCAGTCTTGGATTGATCTCATCATCTGTTACTTTCTCTCCTACTCACATAATGCTAAATTAAGTTGGAGAAAAATTACAAAATCTTGCTGACCAGATCCTTTAGAAATTTGTTATATAATCTCAACTGGGCTATCACAATAGCAAGGCAATGCTTTTGTATTTCTCTCATTAAGTTACTATTCCACTTACTACAATGATGAATCTTTTTTCATCCTTTCAAAACTTTTCATTCTTCCTCTCATTCCTATTCCATCTTATTCTCTTCAGTAGATTTCCCGTCTGTCATCCCCACTCATATCTACAATCACATTTTAGACATCTCAAATAGCCTGTAGATATTATTTTCCCCCTCAAACCTTCCCTTTTCAAAACTTCCCTGTAACTATTAAGGGCACCAGTATCCTCCCTGTCATCTAGATTTGCAAACTTAATGTCATTCTTAATTCCTCATTTTCTTCCATCCCAGTGTATCCAGTTGCTACCAAGCCCTGGTGATTTTGACACCTTAACATTTTTCAAATATGCACTCTTCTTTCTCTGACACTAATATTAGTAGTCCCTTAACATTTTATGCCTAGCCTAATGCAATAGCCAGCTAGCTGATCTTCCTATCTCAAGCCCCTCATTGTTTCACTTCATCCTCCATTCAGCTGTCAAATTAATATTCTTAAAGTCTGAAAATAACCATAGCAGCCTCCTTCCCCTAATAAAATCCCATAGCTTCCTATTACCTCTAAAATTAAATATAAAATCTTCTGACATTGAAAGTTCTTCACAACCTGGTCCTTTTATACTTTTTCATTAACTACTAATCCTTTTCCCAATATACCCTTCAATCTGGGGACAATAGTCTCCTTTTCAATCCTCACAATAACCATTCCATCTCCAATCTATAATAATATTCGCTGACCATACCCAATGCCTGGAATGTTCTCTTTCATCATCTCCTTTTCTTGAGTTCTCTGGCTTCCTTCAGATCTTAATAAAAGTTCATCTTCTATAAGAAGTCTTTCTTGACCTCTCTTAATTCCTGTGCCTTCCATTTGTTGATGAATGTGTGTGTGTATAATATATCTTATACATATTATATATATACATATATATTTATATATATATACATATATTACACATAAAATTTGCTTGTATACAATTATTTGAATGATCACCTTACATCGAATTCCTTGAGATCAGAAATTTTATTTTGTCTTTATTTGAATCCCAAGTGCTACATATAATGCCTGATACACAATAAGTGCTTTAATAAAGGCCTGTTGGTGATTGGTTAATATGACAAAAAAGAAAAATCTTCCATGTTGGAAGGAATGTAAGAAAACTGGAACAATAATTCATTGTTGGTGAAGTTATGAACTGATCTGATTTAATCCTTGTCTGATGACTTGATATGAAAAAAAAGAGTTTATTCCTAAGGATGCAGTGAGAGCACTAAATTTTTGTGACTTTTGATAAATTCTCATCACTTATATTTTCTTGGTTTTAGGTTTTTCTTCTGTTAAATGGTAAGTTTCCTTTTCTGCAAAATATCCATAATAAACTAAGGCTTGAATATGCTATACATTATACCATTTTATAATAATGAAATGAATCATATTTATTATATGATTCTTAACCTATAACATTGCTATATAAATAAATATCTTTATACACATGTCATTCTCCTTGTATAGAATGTACTCTCTCTATATCTACCAGTCTCTTCCTTCAATATTCAGCTCAGGTCCATTTCTTCCATGAAGCTTTCCTTTATTCCCTACAGGAGGATTTTTTCTCCCCTTTCTCACTTCTTTTTTTTTTTCTCTAGAAATTTGTCTGAATCTTGCTTTTTCTCTTTTATGTTTTACCTTATGTTCTATTAATTTTTATACCTGTCATAACCTGACTAATAGAGTTTGATTTCTCTTGAGGGCAGACTCTTTCTCATTTTTCTCTTCGTATTTCCTAGCACCTAAAACAGTACCTCACATGCTTAAAAATGCTTATTGAATTGAATAGTTGAGTTGAATGGGTGCTATGTATGGCTAATGCTGTTCTTGATATTATTAAGGTTAAATAATGGCATAGAGTAGAATATAGAAGAACATATAGTAGAATATCGAATAAAATGATCAAAAAGCAGGTATAACAATCCAAAAGTTCTAGTACTTTGTGATCATTTTGTTTAATAAGAAACAGTCAGATAACCTGGTCAAAGTTATGACTATTTATGGCCTTGGACAAATCACTTCATTAAAACTCTTAATTGTAAAAAGAGATGTTTACATAAGATAATTACTAAGGTCTCAACTCTGATATCTTTTATAATACTTGCACATCATTTAAATAGCTGAAATTATCATTTCAATAAATATAATAAGATAAGATGGAATAGTATGGAATGGTATGGATAAGATGACATGGAGTGAATGTGATAGGGTAAGGTGGGATGAAGTGGGATGGGATGTTAAAGCACATGACAACTTAGATTTGATTCAGAAATGCCATTCAATAGAAGAGGAATCTAAGACAAGGGAATTTAAGTGATTAGAATTTTCCAAAAGTCACAAGAATTTACTGAGCCGCACCAGCTCCTCAGGAAGGAACTTTTTTTTTTTTTTTTTTTTTTTACATCAAGTAATCAGGCAAGGGTTAAATCATTTTAATGAGAACCATTGACTTGTTTTTCCTCATCTCTCATCTTTCCCTACATATGGTAATATTTGCTAGTGCTTCATACTCCCACGTGAGAAGCAGTCTAGGTTAATTTGAATATTCCCTACATACACACACACACACACACACACTCCCACACATACACAATTATTCTGAGACATAAAACTAGGACTTTAAATATAACTTGTGAGAAATCTAGGTATTTTAATTAGATCTTTAGATTCATCAAAGCAAGTGTTGATGTGAGCAAGAAATATAAGCCTATATATCAAGGAAGAGGAGGGGAGGGAGTAAGGACATCAGACTTAAGTTTCTACCTGGTATCCATAATGAACACCATCAGAAGGGGAGGGTATTTCCCTGATTCCTAATGGAAATTCTTTGTAAAGACAGAGGTTTGCAGTAAGCATAGCTCAAGAGAGTGGTTTTAGAATACAGACGCACTGACTTTGCTATATTGTTTGAACTGTAATGCTAGGTGGTCAAAACAGGAAATCTGAAATATTTCTCCCTGAACTAATATTATGGGACCTGAAATGGAGAAGTATTTTCACTTAGAAGAGGGCTAGTAATAATATTTCCTGTCTGTTCCTATGAAAAGCTACAGTGAGAAGAAGAATAATCATCACCATAGCTCATACACATGCAGTGAAAAACCATGAGTAACCATATTTGCTGGGATCCCTATCTGGGATGTGACAGTATAGACAGGTCTCTGGAGAAGGACGACTTGATCATTGACTGGTGTCATTATTCTCCATGAGCTTTGGTATGAATTTTATTTGTTTGTTTTTTTGTTTTTGTTTTTTTTGACATAAATACATTTTTATTTTTCTTTGAGCTTTATTTACTATGTACTTCTGGGGGTAGGTAGTAAAAGCATACCTTGAGATCAGGTTTTATTTCATGTTTTGTCTTTATATTCTCAGTAGCTATCATAAAATATTAACAAAACTGTAATGATTACAGATTATAGCCACTTAATTGGCAAGTGAGGAAGAATTACTATAAGGATTTTTCATCTATTAGCTTCTAAAAGATAATAAACTTCTAATATATAATTCTTGCCACTTAATT
The DNA here is from genome assembly GCF_048593235.1 of Sminthopsis crassicaudata. Classification (NCBI taxonomy): domain Eukaryota; kingdom Metazoa; phylum Chordata; class Mammalia; order Dasyuromorphia; family Dasyuridae; genus Sminthopsis; species Sminthopsis crassicaudata. Next base: position 95,845,098 of record NC_133617.1, read on the forward strand.
GCTTCTTTCTAGGGATATGCTAGATGATAACTTTTTGTAATCCTGTAATGATTGCACATAGTAGGTACTTAATGAATTCATGTTGATTGATATAAAAAAGTTTTCAGATTTTTTGAATGAATGCTGAGGTGAGGAATCTCCTAAAATATATGCAAGACATTTTATATAATCCAAGTCACTAAACCTAAGTTTATGTTTTGTCTGCCAGTCTATTTTTCTTAAAGTCAAAGAAGTATATAATCTATTTTAAAGGGGAAAAAATTGTCTCATCCTAAGCTGGTTAAAATAATATTGTCTTTAAATGGTTAATTATTAGTTATCTTAAAAATTAATTTGTGTAGCTGTTATTCAATTTCATTTGAATGGCATTTGGGCCTGGAACTGCTTTAGACTCAAGAAATAGAAGGACAAACACAAAACAGTTCTGGATTTCAAGGGTCTTACATTCTATTAGAATGTAGTAAACAAACAAACAAACAAATGAACAAAGGAACAAACAAACAAATAAATAAATAAACAAATAAATAAATAGATAGATAGATAGATAGATAGATAAATAAATAAATAGAAAACTTGAGTTTTAAAATAGAAACTGAGTTTCAGTGTTCACTCCGCTAAATAGTTCTATGGCAAACCACATTGTGTCTCAGTTTCCTAATTAGTAAAATGGGGGTTGAATGAGAATATTTCCAAGGCCCCTGACAGTTCTATGTCCTTCAATTCTAAATATAATCGTTCTCAGGCCTGTAATTGGGAAATTCATCTTTCAGAGTTCATATCTAGCCTCAGACATATCCTAGCTCTGTGACCCTAGAGAAATCACTTGATCTTGTTTGCCTCAGTTTCCTCATCTATAAAATGAGTTGGAGAAGGAAAGTCCAATATTTCTGTCACAAAAATCCCAAATGGGTCATGAAGAGTTGAGCACAACTGAAAATGACTGAAAAACAAAAGGATCACCAAGAGATTTATCAAGTCTTTCTATTTTTCTTTCTGGGATTTAGGCTCAGCTGGAAAGCTCTTGGAAAACACAAGATGACAAGGCTTTGAGAGAGGAATTGGTTGTGTTTTTCCCATTTTCCAGTCATATATCACTCTTTGTAGCACCATTTGGGAATTTTTTTAGCATATAGTTTGCCATTTCCTTCTCCAATTCATTTTACAGACGTGGAGAATGAGGCTAACAGGATTAAGTATTTGCCTAGGGTCACAGAGCTAGGGCAAATTTGGGGGCAGTTCTGAACCCTCTGACTCTAACCACATTGCTTTATCTACTGTGCCACCTAGCTGCATTATTGCATAAGAAACAGATGTCTTCAAGAGGAGGTAGAAGCTTAAAAAATATGGATTCCAGGAGAATCTGATAGATCTGTAATGACAATTATTCACACCATTATAATGTTTAAAGTTTACCCTTTTAACAACCCAGTGTTGCTGCAAACAAAAAAATAAAAGGTATGAATAGGACTATGATAACTATCTAAAATATGGGGATATATATGATCTCCATTTTTTCTAATCAAGAAATTCATTCTCAGGTAAATTAATTTTATCTGATATTCTTTCAGTTGAGAAAAATCAATTTCAGAAAGAGTTACAGAGGTAGTAAATAGCATAACTAAGTTTCTGATTCTAAATTTCCCCTGGCTTTCTCAGGCAGGAGTTCCCCTGGTAGATAGTATCTGAAGCAGATCTTGAAACCAGAGCTTCTTGCTGAGAGTTCAGCACTGGGCAAATAACTTACTCTTTCTGGCCCTCTGTTTTCTCATCTTTAAATTGGTTACCCTAACACAATACCTCTTAACAAATTAAGGTTAGCTAGAAAAGGTTCCTGGCTCTTTTCCCAGATTCTTATTTTTTCAAACAACTATAATCAGTGTCATGGACCTTTGTTCTGAATATGTTGGTTTTTCCAGGCCTCTAAGCTTACTTTTCTTCTCCAGGGACCATGGGGTCCTCTTCAATGCTGGTTTTACAGAGATTTCTTGATCCAAAATAGAGAGTGAGTCAGCCTCAGAGCCAACAAGAGAAGGAGACTCTGAGCTGGTCAGTTAAACCCCTGGTTTCCTATTTAACTTATTAGGATTGTAATCTGTCAATTAACAAGTATTTCTTAAGCAACTGTGCGTACTTTAGACATTGTAATTAGGGAAATAAATTTAAAAAAAGAAAAGAAAAGAAAAGAAAGTCAGTGCCTGTCCACAAGGAGCTTGCATTTTAATGGGGGAAGACACACAAATTCAGGAGACATGGTAACAGGAGAGCTAGTCCTGAGTGACAAAATTAAAAAAAAAATTAAAAAAAGTAAAATAGTCAGTCTGGGTTCCTGGAACAATACAGTTGTAGATATACATTTGTAAAAGGCATTTCCATACTTAGGAGTTCCCTAATCAATGAGATCAGAGTATTAATCCTTATCTGTTTTTTACCCATGCAACCATAATTTATTATATCATCGATCTTAGGAAGGGAAGGAGGAAGTATGTCATTTCCTAACTTCAGCTTCCCTAGCTTGAGCCAAAGCATGCTTTCAGAGACCTGGGAGGTTGCTGTCGGGGGCAGCTGGATTCTGTGAACAACAAGGCTGCCATGCATTTTAATTTACCCCAAAGGCCTCATGACAAAAAAAAAGAAAGGTCACTAATGACCTCACAAGCCCAGGGAAGCTAGGCTCCCATTAAACACTTGGTGTAGATGACTCTGGAGCCCCAGACACAATTTGTCTCAGCAAGGGAAATGGAAAAAAAAAAATCTGCATTTCCTATGAATTATCTTACATTCCCTCTGCCCTTTGCCTTCCAGAAAAAAATTAGAGGACTGAACTATTCTAGGAGGACTGACAAAAGATGTTGCAAACTGGCTTGAAAACTGAAAGGGGCTATTAGAAATCTTGTAACCTTGGGACTCTTAACCTGGGGTCTGTGAATTTGTTTTCATTCTTTGGGTGGATTTTTCCCTTCCAAATATAATTTCATAGCTAATTCTTCCACATAATTGATTCCTTGACAATCCTATGCATTTAATTTTATGAACTGAAAAACATTATTCTGAAAAGCAGCCTTTAGGTTTTAAAAGTCTACCAGATGGGTACATATCACAAATACATTTAAGAATCCCTGCTCTAATGTTAATGAGAAAATTAACATCCAAGAGGGGAAGTGATTTTGACCAAGGTCATAGGGCTAGAAAGTACAGGAAAACTGGAATCAGGAGTCAGAGTCTCCTAATTTTTCCTCCATACCTTCCTCCAACTTACTCTCATTTGTCTTTAAGATAGTTAAAAAGAAAAAAAAACAAAAAACAATAATGCTGAGATGAATTGATTTATCTTTCCTATCAGGAAGAAATCCATCCGGCTATTATCAAATACAACCAATTCCCAGACTATTCCTGTTTATATAGAATGATTGTGAGGATGAAACTCTTTGTTTATCCCTCAGATCCTTGTGCATTTTTAAACAACTTTTGAGATGTTGATTATCATATGTCTAGATATATATGGAACCTGGTCTGCCAGGTGTATTCCATTTAGCTCTTTGATCCCTCTGAGTTCCCACCATTATTTTCCTGCTTTTTCTAAGAAATCTCCAAGGCTTTATTTCCCCTATAAAAGATCTGCTTATGATGAAGATCTTTGCTAAATTCTTTTCTGGATTAAGCTCATTATGAGATACTCTCTTTCTCTCTCTCTCTCATATTTCCTTCTCTTTAATCAGAATAATCCTTATTCTAGTTAATTCTGCCTAGTTTGCTAAACTTCTCCAAAGAATTAACCTTCCAGTCAGTGGCTTATTTCTACCTCATAGAGTATTTTCTTTCTCCTAGTTAATTGTGAGTTCCCATAAGAAATTTGTCTTTTCCTTGCTAATTGTATACTCTCCCAACTTTATTTCAATTTGCATTGGTGCCTATTTTACTTCTTTCTTTTTTTTTCTGTAATCTTTTCCACCAAATAAACCTTTCAATTGACACAGAGAATAGCCATTGTGAATTTGTCACATGTTTATTTTGAACTAAGTAATGCTGCCTTGAACTCATCAAATCCCATATAAGGCCAGTAGCTAGTTGCCTTGACCAAAAAAAACCTCATCATCTATTGAAGAATTTGTGAGTGATGAGTCTCTGTGACCTCAGACTGGGATGCCTTTACAGCTTGATAAGACCTAGTAATAATAACAATAATAATAATTATTTCTATCATTATTATTATAGCTAGCATTAATATAGCCTTTAAGGTTTGTAAAAACAGTCTGCATTTATTTATTCATTTGATCTCTGATTCTGACAGCAGAATCTTCAAGAACCCCAGGTCAATCTGACACCACAATAAAACATTGGAATAGAATTACTGAAATGATATAATCATTTATATCCACTTTAATAGTATTTTCAAGAAGTTACAAATACTGCTATTCTCATTTTTGAAATGAAACAAGCAATTATTGAATGAATAGTGAATAATTCTTTTTTGCCACATTTCCCCCTTAATATTACTCTAGGAAACCAAAAACCACTTCCACTGGGAAGAAGTGATGAGAGGAGGGGACATCTAAAGTACATAAGGTTCAATTGCAAAGGGCTGCCTTTGCTATAGATGCATATCTTCTCACCCTGTCCTTATTTAGACTCTCCTATATGTAGAAATTTTCCTACTCTTATATACTTAGTTCTTCTACCTAGCTAGCCTAGTATCCTCTCTTTATCTCTGATTAACACAGTTGGGAAATCAATCAGATGCACCTGAACAAGAATCTGAGCAAAATCCATGATTCTCATAGTCATTGTGCAGCTGTTCTTAATGTGGAGATGACAAAAGACCTAGATGTTCCCTTCATCTAAGAAAGAAACATTATAAGAGCTTGGCACAATTCCAGAAAGCCAATCCAGAGGGCTAGTATATTTTAACACCTGTTTTAGAAAATGTCCCCCCTTCTTCCTTCATATTATTGTCTACTTGCTCATCTCATAATTGCAAATACTTTATGATAGCACTAAATAATGCTAAATAAAAAGTCCTGAGTGATTTTTAGTCTAATAACTTCACCTAAAATATACTTTACAGTCTGGAGTTAAGTCTGTGTTAAATCAAAAATTGAGGTCATGAGCAAACCATGAAATCTGGGGGTTTTGTTCTGTTGTGATATGAGGATTGATGTGAACTAATGGCCACCTATGTGAATTCATGGACTCTGAAAAAGTTTCTCAGAGCCTAGCCAAGGGCACAACAAGGTAGGTCCCAATCTCTAATAAGAACATGCCAGAAGTCAGTCATGAACATGCAAGTGGGATGGCTAGATTCCTTTCTCTCTTTCACCCCTTCAATGGTCAAAAATCTCAAATTATAGAACTGGGAATGGAAATAATAGATCATACAAAGTAATACTATTCTTTATCTCCTGTCACTGCCCTAGTATCTCTGGAAAGAAAATTGACTAGAATTCACTAACAAGACTTGCCATCTTTAGGTCTTCAATTTCTATACTTTTTTGCCCCTGCCCCTCTATAAATAGCACTGGGCAAAGACTATGAGATTTTCAAACTACTGACTTTACCTTTTTCCAACCCTCTGGAGACCTAGGTCAGCTATAAGAATACTGTTCAGTAAATATCATTTGGATGCATAAATTTTGAGCATGGAATTCCTTTTTCTTTTCCCTCCCCTGAAGAGGATGCTGATTAAAATCATTTTCTTAGTTCTAATCACTTCACTCTGTTCATATGTAGCTTCTCAGTTTCTCCTGGAACTCTCCTTTTCATCATTTCTTATGCCATGATACAATTCCATGTCATTCTCATATGTCCACTTATTCCCCAATAGGTAAACACTCCTTTAATTTCTGTTTTTAGAATTGTCACAGAAAGAGCAGCAATAAATATTTTTGCATATTTGTTTTCTTCTCTTCTTTCTTTATCCATGAATCAACTCCTTTTAAATAGTTTCCATTGGGCCTAAATCTTCTTCCCTGGGAAAACAGAATACTTAAGAATACAGCAACAAAGAAGATAGTTGCTAAGTTCCTGAAGGCATAATGTTGGCCTTTCCGAGAGTTAAAAGATCTGGTTTGGACTCCCAACTCCAACTCTCATTGAATGTGTGACCATGGGGCAGCTAGGTGGCGCAGTGCATAGAGCACCAGCCCTGAATTCAGGAGGGACCCGAGTTCAAATCTGCCCTCAGATACTTAACACTTGCTAGCTGTGTGACCCTGGGCAAGTCACTTAACGCCAGCGGGGGGGGGGAGGGGAGGAGGAAAGAATATGTGACCATTCACAACTTACAGTCTCTAAACCTCAGTTTCAGCATAGAATAAATAAATAAAATAAGAAAAAGACAATAAAGTTAGAAAAATTACCTCAAATAGATGGGGGGGGTGAGTACTACAGAAATTTTGAGCTACTGTTATTATGTGAGCAAAAAAAAAAATTTCCTCATAGAGCTGTCCTACACAATGCAATGAGTTATCTTGTAGAAAGTCTTCCATGCAGAACCTGAATAGATAGTTGGGGGAGGGTGGAGAATATGCTGTAAAAATAAATTATACTTCAAAGAGGGGTTGATTAAAGCATCCTCCAAAAGTGTTAGAGATTCCAAAAGTCTAAGGTAACTTGAGATCACCTGAGTCCAAGTTCTCTTGGAATCCAAGGAGTTATTCTTTCAACTGAGACAGGGTTTTTTTTTTTTTTTTGTTGTTGTTGTTGTTGTTTTTTCACTTAGTTACAGATTGGAGGAATCAATATTGATATGTTGAGTTACAAACAAAGAGAGGATTTTATCCCTGAAGCATTTTTCTTTGGAGCTCTTGATTTCTTTCCCTGTAAAATGAAGAGACTTAGACACTTCTAAATCCTAACATAATGGTTCCTCATTTGTGTGATTGCTCATTGTATGCTCAAATGACTTTGACTAGGATTTCAGCATTTCTCAGAGGATCAGAGCTTTCATCAGTATCTATTTTGACAAGACTGCCAAAAATATAAAAAAAAAAAAAAAAAAGAGGGTCCCTTTACTATCATGATTATTCTTTCTTCTTTAATTTATAATTGTAGATTTGTCTGGAGGACTGAGAAAATAGCTGAAAGTACAGGTTCATAAACCCAATATGTGTCAGAGATAGGACTTGAACTCTGGTCTTCTTGGCTTTGAGGCCTACTCTCGATTCATCAATTCATGCTTCCATATTACTTCTTATCATTTATACACCTAGTTATTCTTGAGAGGAGTTACTTCCAACATTGATGCAGGTCTCTAGAAAATCACATTTTGTTGGGGCTGATCAAGAGACTTCATGTCTCTCTCCTTTATCTCCCCCCTTTATGTTAATGAGCATCAGCTCCAAACAAACTTACTTCCCACATCTGGGCATGATTTTATATTTTAAACATTTCAGAGGTATTTGTTGAGTTGGTCTTAAGGACTCTGGAGGCTAGAAACATTTGGAAAGCTTTTTCTTCACCAGGCTTTTTAATGTAGTGGGAATCTCTGTTTGTGAAAGAGCTAGAAGGGAAATTATTAACTGAGCTGGAGTTGGCAGCTTCTGGGCTGTGAAGAGATTTATTTTGGAGGTAAGCAATAATCCCTTAATAAATTGGTAAACGATACACTGGAGAATTCAGCAGGTGGAAAATTACTTGCAAGGAAGGGAATATGAAAACTGCCAAAGGGTCTAGCAATACATGGGGACAGAAGGGATTTGAGATAGCCTGAGTCCAAGACAGAGTGATGAAGAAGGAAACAAATTTAATTATCCAAAACAAATCTACCTAACCTATCATATAGCAATCAATATGGATACTATCATTTAGAGACTGCAGTCTGCAAGAGGATGACCAGGATGGTGTAAGAACTGAAAACCAAAGCATAACAGGATTGGTTAATGCAGAAATAAGATCAGATATTAGGAGACCAGTTTGGAGAGGTGATAAGAACCCTGACTAGGTGCTAGACATTCAAAGACAAAAATAAAACAATTCCAACCCTCAAAGAGTTTATATGCTACTGATCAGAAACAATAGCATCCACAGATAAATAATTTAAGATATATTCAACATAATTTGGGAGGTAGGTTACTAACAAACTATGGAATCCAGAAAGTTCTGTTTTAGGAGGTGACACTTGAGTTGAGTCTTATAGGAAGAAAAGACATTGTAGATTTATAATCAGGCATATGATGGACTCAAATAGTTTTCTATATCCAGATTCACCCCTGCCTCTGACTGTGTTTCTTTGAAATGAAATAAAATGCATCCTAAAGAATATGGCTGAACAGGAAAGGAGGCAGGATAATTATGTATAGTAAGTGAAAGAGAAGACATAAAGATGTTCCAGGTCTACACTGCTAATCCCAGAATTAGACAGACAGACAGACAGATAGATAGATAGATAGATAGATAGATAGATAGATAGATAGACAGACAGATAGATAGATAGATAGATGAAGGTGTATATATATGTACATATATATAGTTAAATGAATGAATAGATGAATGGATGAATGGGACAAATAAATATACATCATACATAAATATATAAAAGTTAGTCTCTATGGAAACAGTCAACCATTAAGCTCTGACTCCCACTCCTCTGTCAAAACAACAGAAAGATTTTTTCCTACAACTCTCAAATTTCTATTACTCTTTTTGACATCTCTTTTCATTTTTCCCCTTCAAAATGGCCCATCATATTCATTTGGGCTTATATGGAGAAAGCAACTTTGTCTTTTTTTCTTCTCTGACTACCCTCCCTTAAGTGATTCTGTTATCTCTCTTGTATTTCTATAGGAATGTTCTCCTTCCCAGTTCTCTAAACAATGATCCTTTCACTCTCTCCCCAATTAGGAATAATCTTGTCATTACCTCTCATACTCATCCCCCAAGATCTCCCTGTCAATCTCCAGGACACAGGAAGAGCCCTGTCACTTCCATTTCACCAAACTAGGAAAAGTTCTGCCACATATATGTTTGAAATAGTCTTGCAATCCTTCCCTCCCTTCCAGGATTAGCCTTGCCCTTAGGAGAAATTAATTCACCTCAGAAAACATTTGCTATATGGTATCTCTGCCTCAAAAAAAAAAAAAAGTGCAAATGAGCATTGCATGAAGGGTAACAGAAGAGGAAATGGTGGGTGCACACACATTTACAACATAAAATGAAATGAATTTCAATCAACAAGAGGGCAGAATATCATCAAGAAACTGTATGACAAGAGGAGGTAGCCTGGGCATATGACAAGGACAAGTCAGTTTGAGAGCTCAGGAAGCTCTGGAAGGCTTTCAGTATGTTGGTTGATCTCCTGAGGCAAATTTTCAGGAGAATATGAAAATGTATGACTTGGAAAGGCATGAATAGATTGCAACATATATTTTTGAAGGGAACTCCTCAATCAATAGGATCCCATATTCATTTGACTAATCATCTCTCTGAAGACTGGAAAAATATTTTGGTTCCTTCATCTTCCCAAAGGTAACTTTATTTTTTAGACCCATGCAATTGCATGCATGCTTACTCCTCAATCTAAAGGAGAATGTAGCTTATTTTAGCAAGGACTAGAAAGATTTACAGGAACTTGCTAAATGAAACAAGCAGAACCAGGAATAAATGGTACACAGTAATAGCAAAATTATGCAATGAACAACTATGCAAGATTTGGTTCTTCTCAGGAGTTCAATAATCCAAGGCAATCCTAATAAACTTTGGATAGAAAATGCCATCTGCATCCAGAAAGATAACTATGGATATTGAATATACATTAACAAATGTTATGTTCATTTTTTTTTCCTTCAGGGCTTTTCACTTTTGTTATGATTTTTCTCTCCCAACAGGATTCATAAAGAAATGTGTATTTTAAAATATAATTTATATGTATAAGCAGAAAAAATTAACAATTAATAAAAAAAAAATTCTGAAGGAGAATGCACTGTGGTGAACTCATTTACTTTTGGTATGGACTAATTTACATTTTTCCCCATGATGATCTAGTCCTTCTTCACACCTAATAATCACTTGAACAGACTCTGTCACAACAAACTCATTTTCTTTATTCTTTTTTTTCCCCAATACAATAAGTCTATTGGAATTGCTTTAGATCACTAAACCACTGAGAAGAACCAAGTCTTTCATCATTCTTGTTGTTACTGTGTACAAGGTACTTTTGGTTTTGCTTGTTTCACTCAGCATCAGTTCATGTAAATCATTCAAGGCTTTTCTAAAATCAGAACACCCATCATATTTGATAGAACAATAATATTTCATTACCTTCACATACCACAATTTGTTTAGTCATTCCCCAATGGATGGACATCTATCATATTCCAATTCTTTGCTAACACAAAAAGAGTTGCTATAAACATTTTTGCACATACAGGTCCTTTTCCTTCCTTTATGATTTCCTCGGGATACATACCCACTAGTGGCACTGCTGGGTCAAAGGATATGCACAATTTGAATAGTTCTAAATTGCTCTCCAGAATGATTGGATAATTTTATAACTTCACCAACAATGTATCAGTGTCCCAGTTTTCCCACACCCTCTCCAATATTTATCATTATCTTTTCCTGTCATCTTAGCCAATCTATCAGGTATGAGGTGGCACCTTAGTGATATTTTAATTTGCATTTCTCTAATCAAGAGCAATTTCGACCATTTTTTTCACATGACTATAGATGGCTTTAATTTCATCATCTACAAATTGGCTGTTCATATTCTTTGACCATTTATCAATTGGGGAATGGATTGTAATATAAATTTGACACCTTTCTTTGTATATTTTAGAAGTGAGATCTTTATCAAAAACTGGCAGTAAAATTTTTTTCTCCCAACTTTGTACTTCCCTTTTAATCTTGTTTCAATTGGGTTTTTTGTGCAAGAATTGTTTAATATAATCAAAGTTGTCCATTTTGCCTTTCATAATGTTCTCTAATTCTCCTTTGGTTACAAATTTCTCACTTCTCTAAAGATCTGATAGGTAAATTATAAATTTTCCCTTGTTCTCCTAATTTACTTATAGTATCACCCTTTATCCTCACATCATGCACCCATTTTGATCTTATTTTGGTTTGAGGTGTGAGATGTAAGTCTATAATGAGTTTCTGAGATTATTTTCCAATTTTCTCCCCAATTTGTCAAATACTGAGTTCTTATCCCAGAAGCTGAATTTTGGGGGGTTATCAGATACTAGACTATTATAGGCCTTGGTTATTATTATTATGTCGTGTGCATCTAAAATATTTCCCTAATCTACCACGCTATTTCTTATCCAGTATCAAATGGTTTTGATGACTACTGCTTAATAATACAGTTTTAGGTCTGGTACTGCTAAGCCACCATCTTTTGTAATTTTTTTTTTCATTAATTCCCTTGATATTCTTGATTTTTTGTTCTTCCAGATAGATTTTGTTATTTTTTTTCTACTTCTATAAAATAATTTTTGACAGCTTGATTTGTATGGCACTGGACAAGTAGACTAATTTAGACAGAATTGTCATTTTTATTATATTACCCATGAGCAAATGATATTTTTCCAATTACTTAGATCTGACTTTATTTGTGTGAGCAGTGTTTTTGTAATTGTGTTCATCTAATTCCTGGGTTTGCGTTGGAAGGTAGACATACATGTTTTATTTTGTCTACAATTGTTTTAAGTGGAATTTCTCTTGTTGCTGGGCTTTGTTGGTAGAAATACTGATGATGTGTGTGGGTTTATTTTATATCCTGCAACTTTGCTAAAGCTGTGAATTGGATAATTATCTAGGATTCTCTAAGTATATCATCATATTATCTGCAAAGAGTGATAGTTTCATTTCCTCATCGCCTATTCTAATTTATTTGATTTTTTTTTCTATTTTTATTGCTAAAGCCAATATTTCTGTACAATTTTGAATAATAGTGGTGATAATGAGCATCCTTGTTTCACCCTTGATCTTATTGGGAATTTATCCAACTTCTCTCCATTATAAATTATGCTTACTGTTAGTTTTAGATAAATACTGTTTATTATTTTAAGGAAAGCTCCCTTTATCACTATGCTCCCTAGAATTTTTAATAGGAATGAGTGCTGTATTTTGTCCAAAAGCCTTTTCTTCATCTATTGAGATTATCATATGATGTCTGTTGGTTTTGTTATTGGTCAATTATGGTAACAATCTTTCTGTCCCCTGAAACTGTAGTTCAAGGCAGGAAAAGACCTTTATCATGTGTAGTCTCATTCTCTTCATACATAAATTCAATTGACCATCATTTAGAATCAGCCTTATGAGTATGCAGAGAGGACATATTGCATATGAATTAAGAGACAGAATGCTTGGAGGATTTTCCATTTCCAAGATCTCTCCACCTGGTAAATGGTATGCCTTTGCCTTTATAATAACCTCTTTGGGTTATCTCTTTAACTTGGAAGTCACAAGTTTGCTCCTAAAAAATTTCCTCAGCTTCAAAGTTGTTCTTTAAGTTCATTCCTAAGCCCCTACTGAGTAACTTTGCTTTTCATATTCAGCTAGCACATACAATTGTCTCAAAGCAAAAGCATTTTATAAAATGGAATATGAGAACTAACAATCTTAAAACATTCCTTACTCCATATATCAGGAACAGACTTTTCCCACAAATACATACAGCATCTGTGAGAAGAGTGGGCACCAACTTTGAATATGCTAGGGGTAAGACATACATATAAAGAACACATGTTTCCATGGCAACATACTCATCAAGTACTTCAGTGCTCAGAATTTTTTTTTTTCTATTCTCATGGTGTATTCCTGATGGTTCCCTCCTAGCCATAATACTTCCTCAGGTGGGTGTGCTCAGGTGGTCTCCCTAAGTCTGCTCCTCTTCTTAGTTCAGCTTTCTATTGCCAATGTTAGTTCTTTCTTGAATCCATAGTAGATTCTGATGCCAAAATTCATGCTCATTAAATATGCTTCCTTCCCCTGAGTCTCTGTCTGTCCAGCAGTCTCTCACTTTCCTAGTAACAAAGAACTCTGGGACATAATTCATTAACCTTTAACAACTTACATAGGACAACCACTCAAGAATAATTCTTTGGATCAAAAAGTGGCTGTCTTTTTTGAGCTTTTGTTCTGGAGTCAGAGGATCTGGGTTCTACCCCCAGATTTTCTCTGACTATGTGATTTTTAAAGAAGTCACTTCATATTTATTGGTCTCATTTTCTTCAATTGCAACATGAAAATACTTGTGTTGCTGATTTTATGCTTATTTTGAGGAAAGTGCTCTGAAATCTGAAAATATAAAGGTGAGCTGTGGTGTTTATTTATTTATCATTTGAACAATATATAAAATAAAGGACTTAGACTAGATGAATCCTAAAACCCAATTAAGCTCTATATTCTATGATACTGCAAGTTACTGAAGGTTTCTTTAGAAAACAAGGTCCCTTGGCATCTTTGGGTTGCCTGGTTTATAGAAATTTCTGATTTGCACACAAATTTTCAGAGATGTATTACATAATATGAAACAATCCTATCATTCCCTTCCCCATCCAAATAATCTCCCAAGTTTCTTTTATTAACCCACAGAAAGATCAATATCCTACCAGGGCCAGTAAAACAGAGCACTAGAAATGTATGCCATCCCACCACATAGGAAACAAAGTCTAATTTGCTGGTTTCAAAGAGAAATATACCCAGCCATTCTCTATCCCCTGCAGAAGATTTAAAAAGAAGAAAAGGAAAAGACAAAAAGCCTGTAATACAACAGACACTTGTCTCTTAATCTAAACTGAAGTATCCTTCTCTCTTACCTTTGGGGTAGTGCTTAGGAAATGTCAATTTTGTGGATAGTGGACAGAAAGATCGAGATAGATAGGATCACATAGGGAGGATGAGAGAGACTGGTACAGACAGATGGAGTACATAGGGGTGGAGAGACAGAAAGAGAAAGACAGAGAAAGGAAGAGAGAAGAGTGTAAGAGGCAGGGAGACAGAGCCAGATGTACAGATCAAGAGACAGAATGACCAGAGAAAGAAATAGAGACACAAAGATGACAGATAGAGAAAGAAAAGTCAGAGACAAGAGCTAGAGAGATAAACAGAAAGAAGCCAGAGATATGGATGGACACAGAAAGGGAGGGTAAAATTCAGAAAGTGAATGGCAGAATGGCAGAACTAGAAAAATTGGATAGGAGTTATATAAAGGCATGTTTAGGCTTGATATAAAGGAAATTTCCCTAACATTGAGAGTTGTCCAAAAGTGCAGCAGACTACCTTAAGAAGGAAGAAGTTCCAGGAATCAGTATAGTACAGCAAAGGCTAGAAATCCATTTGTTAGGAACATGAATGAGGGGATTCTTATTTGCACATATAGGTAAGATAGCCTCTAAAGGTCCTTTCATCTCTGAGAATCTGACAGAGTGTGGTAGAGAGCTGTGGGGCTACATGGGAAGAAAGGATTGACATACTGAGGGTGTAAAGAGAAAATTGAGTTGAGCAGGGTAGGGGAGGTAATTGCAGAAGGACAGTAGAGAAGAGAGACTAAAAAAGACAGAAAAGCAGAGAGATATGAGAGATATGCAAACAAACACATAGAGAGACAGAGATACACACAAAAAGAGACAGAGAAAGGAACAGAGAAATAGACAGAGAGACAGAGACACATAGAGACAGGGACAGAAAAGGATAGAGAGAGAAAGAGACACACAGAGAGACAGAGAGACAGAGGCAGAGAGGTTGCTTAGAGAGATAGGCTGGAGAGACAGACAAATGAAAAAGAAGTTGATGTCAATAAGAGCAGACATTTATATAGTGGTTTCAGGTTTATAATGCTTTACATACATAATCTTACTTGATCTTCATTACAGCTCTATGAGCAAACAGATAATGGGTCACACTAAGGGAAATTAACAGAAAGAGATAGTGGAGGAAAAAGAAAACTATACCAAAGGAAAGCAGGAACATGCAGAGGAAACTGAAAGCAGCAGAGACAGAGAGAAGCTATATAAAAGAAAGATGAAGAGAAGAGAGATGTGGTTTAGACCAAAAGAAAAAAAAAAAAAGAAATATACAGAGGATTGATTGGGAGAGGAGAAACAGGAAAGCAGAGAAAGGAAGGTAGACAGAGAACCAAAATCAGAGAGGGAGGAGAAAAGAAAGGAGGGAGACCAAAAGACACATAGATAGCAACAGAAAAAGACAAGAGACAGAGACAGGCAGGTAGACAGACATAAGGAAAGATTCAGAGTCAGAGATACTGACTTTCCCTCTCAGAAAATCATTTAACAATCTAGGTTTTAAGGTGCAGATGTTGCCTAAGTTAAACTTAGATCCCATAAAATATCTGCTACACTGAAGGTCTGATATGAAAATCTCCCAGGAAAACCATCACACAGTACTACCAAATACAATTTAAATCATTTTTACTCTTCCCCTTTGCCCTCTTTTCACAGGATTGGTGCTGAGGCAGCCCATCTGCTTCCCACTTCCTGGCTAAGTATGTCCTTAAACCTCTGCCCCCTCCCACAGTAACTTTTATGCCAGGTCCTTCAATTCCATTCTTGTTTCTGTTTGGGTTTTTTTTTTTTTCATTTTTATTCTTCCAGTCAGAGTCCATAAAGATTCTTATTGCTCAACCACTGCACAAAGTATCATATTTGATTCATGCAAATCAGAGGGTACATCCACCCATGCCTCAGTTGCCTGTGATTCAGAAAAAAAAAAAAAAAAAAAAAAAAAAAAAGTGAGCCGATCTGAGGAAGAACAAAAAAAGAAAATCTGACTGTCTATAGCCTTAGGAAAGAAGAGCATAAGAAGCCCTCATAGTCAAAATGGTTAGTGATATGCTTATGATTGCAATCAATGATAACTGTGATAATAACAAGTTCTAGATTTCCATTGTTCTTAGTGTCTACAAAACACTGTTCTCCTTATGTCACTTGATTCTCACAATGTCCTTATTAAAGCACAAATTATTATCATCATTTTGCAGATGAAGATACCGAGAAACTAGGGAAGAACTACATAGAAACTGGAGTAGCCAACCAAAAGAAAAAAAAAAAAAAAAAAAAAAAAGAAATACACAGAGGATTGATTGGGAGAGGAGAAACAGAAAAGCAGAGAAAGGAAGGTAGACAGAGAACCCATGTCCCCTGACATTAATGTAAGGGGGCTTGTCTACTATTCAAAAACACCAGGAAACAAACCTCAAATCTAGTCAATGAATGAGTTCTAAGAATACCAAATCTTTTTTTTTTAATTTTTTTTTATTATATATATATATTTTTTTTATAATATTATCCCTTGTATTCATTTTTCCAAATTACCCCCCCTCCCTCTATTCCCTCCCCCCGATGACAGGCAATCCCATACATTTTACATGTGTTACAATATAGTCTAGGTACAATACATGTGTGTGAATATCATTTTCTTGTTGCACAATAAGCATTAGAATCCGAAGGTACATGCAACCTGGGCAGACAGATATTAGTGCTAACAATTTACATTCACTTCCCAGTGTTTCTTCTCTGGGTGTAGCTACCTCTGTCCATCATTGATCAACTGGAAGTGAGTTGGATCTTCTTTATGTTGAAGATTTCCACTTCCATCAGAATACATCCTCATACAGTATTGTTGTTGAAGTGTACAGTGATCTTCTGGTTCTGCTCATTTCACTCAGCATCAGTTGATTTAAGTCTCTCCAGGCCTCTCTGTATTCCTCCTGCTGGTCATTTCTTACAGAGCAATAGTATTCCATAACCTTCTTATACCATAATTTACCCAACCATTCTCCAACTGATGGACATCCATTCATCTCTAAGAATACCAAATCTAAAAGAGATTTAGAAAAATAGTAATAACTCATTTGTAGTGGATTCAGGCAGACAGTTTCATGATTGCCTACAGGGTTTTTTTCAGAATCAAATAAATAGAAGTGAAGGCTATGAGGGTAATCCAAGTTTGGATTTTGGCAAGATATGACCATTGTTAGGATAAGTAGAGTGTCAAGAATAGTATACAATGGAAATGATTCACCAGTAGAGAAAGGAAGCAGAATGGAAAGAAAACTGGAAACACCAAGAGAATGTCCCTATTTGTAATTCAGGTATTGTGGAAGAGTAAGTCATGGGAACTTGAGTAGAAAGATTTAGAAAATAGGCTAATTGACAGAGTATATGTATCAATTTATAGACAGAGACATGTAGCCATAGAAATGAATTGGAAATTAGGAGAGAAGGAAAATAAGAAAGATAATGAGCCAAGTATTTAATTTATTCAGAAAGAAAGGATATCTGGGAATAAGCAAACAAGATCTCCAATGTCTTCAATAGGTGAAAACTTTGGATTGAATATACCTCAAAGGAGGACAGCTGCTTGGTAATTGTGATAAAGGGAGAGTCTGGAATTGGGATTGGAAGGAAATAATATTGTGACTCCCCTACCACACAACAAATGTCTTGGTGGCATGAATCTAATCAGTACTAGAAATGATGGCCAGTGATACAGTCATCAAGAGAGAGCCAAACCTCAATGAGACCCAGAAAATGGAACAAGTTAGAAAGATTCAAGATAAAAGTAAAAGTGTTAGCCTTGGCAGTGAGGTGGCACAATGGACAGAGCACTGGCCCTAATGTCAGGAAGATCTGAATTCAAATTTACTCCTTAAATACCTACTAGCTACATGACCTTGAGGAAGTCACCTTATTTCTCTTTGACTCAGTTTACTGAACTGCAAAATAAAGATAATAAAAGTCCCTACCCAACAGCACTGTTGTGAAGAATAAATGAGATATTTGTAAAGTATTTTATAAATAAAATATTTTATAAACCCTAAAATACCATATAAATTCCCTTTATTACTATGTCATGAGCCTCAGATAGAGTGAATTAAAGTAAGATGACTCAAATTTGAGGCTGCTCTTCAACTTTTCTTAACTATTAAATTGTATGTTTTATTTAAGGAAATATTTTAACTACCATCAGGAATTCCTGTTATCTGAGCTTGAAATCACATTAATATTGAAATATTGATAAATATTATTTTTTAAAATATATGTTTTGAAAGTTTTCAGTCATCCTATCTACTCAGATTTTAGTGATTTCTTTTTAAGTTTCCCTTGATCAATATGTAGATAGAAAGAAATAATAGTTGTATTGTGAAATAAATAAGAAGTATATGTCTTATAAATAGAGAAACTGCCCAACTAACTTCAGGATTAGATTGATAGTGATTTGTCAGACACTGTTATCAAAATGTTAAAGAAGTATTATGAGTCAGATACAGCAGTTTTCCCCAAGATTTGTCACCCTTATCTGCATGGAGAATAAGAAGAATAAATTAATAAATATAAAATGTCACTTTACTATGATTCATAGACATTGTTCAGGAATAAAACTTCTATTCTTTCTATATTTAAAAAAATGGAAAAAAATTTGTTGAGTGGTCCTCTTTGTTAAATTTGAACCCAGGTGCCCAGCAAATTTATTGAATGATAAATAATCATCTATTATGAAGAAAATTACCATTTTTTTTTTTTTACTCTTGCCATCTCAACCAAAGTGGATTATTTCCTGTCTCTCAAAAGTAATCTGTCTCCCAAGCTTTGCTTAAGCAGTACTTTCTCTCCTCCCTCCTGTTTTGGTTCCAAACTATTCCTTGAAGTCTACTTTTTTACTACCTCTGAGAAGTCTTCCTTGATGCCTTCTCTAAGTATATAATAACACTTCTTTACCACCCCTATGGATCTCCATAGAACTTTGATTTTTACTCGTCTAGTTTACTTACTTTGACTTATTTTATATTATAGCTATCTATTTGTATCTTATTATCCCGTTTGACATAATATATAAGCACCACAAGGGCAATATCAGTATCATATAAGTATATAAGTAGTATTCCTCTCTCAGTGCCTGAAGAGTGTCATAAATACATTGTTACTTAAAATTAATATGATAAAAAGAATCTATCTTGTAGCCTGTTTTTATGACAGTGATGAGATATCTTCCTGCTCATAAGTTTTATATATATATATATATATATATATATATATGTATACATACATACATACATATATATATACATATATATATATATATACACATATATATCCAGCATATTTCTAATTTCTAATTTAAAAAACATACTATTGAGGAAATGTTAACTGATGTCATGACTTTACCTTTCTGGAACAATGTCAACAAGTAGAGATTTATAAGAGCTATTTTTTGCTGTTGTTGTTTTTTGACCAAAATAATAGTAGGGTAGAGTGGAAGAATCTCTGAAGAATGAGTTCTGATACCCATTTGGCATTTTATTATCAGTCTGACTTTAGAAAGGTTATCAATCCTTCAGGGGGAAAAAGAAACATTTAATAAAATTGAGTACTTTTAGGTTTTCCTGATTAAAAAAGACCATGGCCAAAAAAAAAAAAAAAAAAAAAAAATTACTTTCAAATACAAGACTCAGGAGAAGCCAAAAAAAAAAAAAAGTAAACAAGAAAGAGAAATTATAAGAAATTCACTAAGATTAAACTATTTATATTCCTAAATGGGAAGATGAAAATTTTAATTCCTAAGAATTGATTCATTATTAGAATAGTTAGAAGGAATATACATAGACAGAAAGAATGAATGTGAGATGGGCTGATAATCAAAATAAATAAATAAATAAAGAGGTTATATAAAAGGGTTGCACTGGGAGAAGGGAGAAGGGAAAGGTAGAATGGATAAATTATCACATCTAAAATAAGCACAGAAGATCTTTTACACTGTAGAGGAAGATGCTGAGGCATTGAGCAATGCTTTGAAGCAAATTTCAAAGTTTATTTTTATCAGAATTGGCTCAAGGAGAGCATAATATACACACTCAGTTGGGCATACAAATATATCTTGCCCAACAGGGAAGAAGAGGAGAGGGTTAAGAAAAGAGAGGGGAATTGATAGAAGGAGGGACATATTGGGGTTAGTGGTGGTCTTTTTTTGAGACACTTTTGAGAAGGAACAAGATGAAAGGAGAGAGAAAAATAAATGGGGGGGAGACAGGCTGGGGGAAAATACACAGTTATAACTGTGAATGTAAATGGGATGACCTCCTTTATATAATGGAAGTAAATAGTGCAGTTAATTAAACCCTACCATGTGATATTTATGAAGAGAATCCCTACTTTTCTCTGAGCCTCAGTTCCATAATCTCTGAAATGGAGATGGTCATACCAACACAACTTACCTGAGAGGGTGGTAATGAGAAAAAAAAAATTGTTTGCAAATCTTAAAGAATTATCAAAATATGAAGTGATAGATCCAAATAAATTTATTATATCCTAGAAATTCTTTAATTTTTTTGTTATGCTTTGCTAGGTTTTGTTTTGGATTTCTTTTACTAAAATTATACTTTATCCCCTTGACTCTTCTTTTGATATGGTCCTTTTAAATATCTATTTTAAGAGAAATTAACAGGATATCCAAGTCTTCATTTCTCTCCAAACTCCATTTCTAAAATTTTCTTGGGCTATAATAGAGAGCCAGAAATATGGTGGCAGCATTGTATGCTGCATAAGATCACTGTCAGAGAACAGGAGGACCAGAAAGAAAAGGGTGGGAGGTGGATCTAAGACTAAAATAGATCCCAACTTCACAACCTACTCACCTTCCTCCCAGAGGCTCAGAGGGTCAAACTACAGAAGTTAACCTGATAACAACAATACTGCAGTTCTCTAATCCTGGGACAGGACATAGTGGGAATGAGAAAAATATTGTATCACTCCAGTAAGCTTGAAGAAAAGGATCTGGATTGGATCCTGTTTCCTCTCTTTAAAAGTAGCTTGGGGAAAAGACCTAAACTGATGAATCATGAATTGTTCAATTTGAAAAGAGGCATAGATGTTTTGAGATTCAACTCCAAGGAAATCGCCATCAAAAGAGAAAAAAGTCAGAAAGTGGGCAGTAAGAGAAAACAGGGGCAGCTAGATGGCACAGAGAATAAAGCACTAGTCTTGATGTCAGAAAGATTTAAGTTCAAATCTGACCTCAGACAATTACTTATTGTAACCCTGGGCAAGTCAATTAACCCTATTTGTCTGAGTTTCTCATTTGCAAAATGAATTAGAGAAAAAAATGGCAAACCAATCTACTGTCTTTGTCAAGAAAACTCCAAATGGGGTTACAAAGAATTGAACATGACTGAGATTGATGGGGGTGAACCCTGAAACTGTCCTCCCTGATTCTGGGGGGAAAGCCATGGGGGTAAACTCTGAGAACCTCTCCTCTAGAAGAAACTTGCCTCAGAGAATCAAGATAAATGGCTTCATTCTGTTATCTTGGTGGTGATTAGCTGCACCCTCTATTAAGTTGAAAATTAGTCCAGGACCACTCCTATTTAGTTTGAAATTAAATGGTCTCATTCAACTGGAAATCTAGGTCTGGGGGCAATGATAACATTGAAGGAATCTCATTCAATTGATTTCTTATAAAAAGACAATTTTAAACTCATTTCTTTGCAGAAGTCCAGAGTAGGAATTATGCCATGCCAAGGGACTTCTCTTGGCACAGCTGCCTACCAGGACTCCTGCCCACTGTGAAGAGACCTTCTTCTCAGTAGAAATCTCTTGTTATTTCTCTGCCAGGACCTTGCCACTGAGGAAGTCAGTCTTCCTAGCAAACCTGGCTTCTCAGTGCCGAGAGAATAACCTTCCCTTTTGCCATTTAAACTTTTTGAATTTGTGAATTCTTTTCATGTTGGACCTGTGTCAACCAGAAGGGGTTTCCACAACTCTTTGCAGTAACTGCATCAAGATGAGTTAAAAACAACAATAAAAATAGAAAATAAAGGAGGGAAAAGATTAAAAGTACCAAAGATCCCCAAGAAGAAGAAACTCAGTTGATCAAGCAGATTGATGCACATGAAAACATTAATAGCAGAAGCAAAATGGTATTCAAATCTAGTAAACAAGTTCAGACATTCATAAACACTACAAAACAAAGAAAAATGATCTACTATTTGATGATACAGAGGATCCCTGTGGAATTTGAAAAGAACATGTAATCATAACACACTGTATATAAGTGCTTCAAAAGAGAAATGAGGCTTATGAAACTTGCATAGCAAATATAATGAACAGAGAAGAAAATTTTAAGTCTTAAATAGCAAGTTTCACTAAAAAAATGAGAACAAATCGAGAATATGAATATGCTGAAGAATAATCAGTCTCCCACAAGAACATGAGACAAAAAAAAAAAAAAAACTCTAATTCAAGAAATAATACAAGAGAACTTAGAACTTCGGAAAACAGAAAATTAAAGAGCAATTGAAAGAATTCACAAATCACATCCAGGAAAAAAAAAAATCTAAATTAAAAAATTCCAAAACACGCATTGTTCATTTCTTTAGTCATGTCTTACTTAGTGACCCCTTTGACTGTACTGATCCTGAGGTTTTCTTGTCAAAAATACTGAAATGGTTTGCCATTTCATTCACCAGTGGCTTATATATCACCAAGACAACTACCTGCTGGTTAAATTTAACAATTCAATTTTTTTAAAATGAGCTCTACAAGTAATCAAGAAAAAAATTGTTGAATAAAAGGAAAAGAAATTTGAAAAACATAAGACTATTCTTCACCTCCTAAAAAACATTGTGCTCTGAAAGGCAATGAAGTTTAGGATGTAGCCCAGAGTGACCTATCCTACAAATCTGAACTTACCCATAAATGAAAAAATAAAAAAATAAAAAAAATAAAAAAAGAGCTGTATTCAATAATAGCTATTTAAAATTTAGAAGCAAAACCAGAACTGAAGATATTATTTGCTTCTTCCAAATAACAGAAATTCAAAGGGAATACATGAATACAGCAGCCAAAGACAGCAGAGAGAATTAGAAAGAAACTCCTTTCTTAATATAAATAAGGAGACAAGAGTAAAGACAAGTAAAGGTAACAGTGAAGAGTTGGAACTGGGACATTATGGACAGAATCTGGCAATACCCTATCTACAAGTGAATCAATGTTTTATCCGTGACCACACTGCAAATATTTAGTACATAGGGGAGGTAAGCAGGAGGATAGAGAGTAATGTGTGATATACTGGAAGCAAATTGAGGGCTAGCAATGAAGGATCTCTCAGGAAGAGAAGAGTATATATATATATATATATATATATATAGGAGTAGGTGAGAAAGTGAAAGGAATAATTGAAAAGGGAAGGAAAAGAAGGAAGGGATTACTTTGATGGTGGAAGGAGGTTTAACTATTTAATACTTTTATGGTTGAAGAGAAATGTTCTTTGAAAGAAAATGGGATCTTAGACTGACTAAGATTTGGTCCAGAGGATTTGGTAGTTGAAAAAAAAAAAAAAAAAAAAAAAAAAAAACTATTTGCCTTACCTCAGGAGAAAGGGGAAGAATTGGAACTCTTAGGCGAAACTGGAATCTGAAAGAGTAGAATGGCATACACAAAATAAAAATGAGAGAATGTGGGGAAAGAAAAGCTACAGTGTGCATTAAGAGAATTCAGAAAAAGCATGCCAACATTATCTGAAAAACAAAAACATGTTCAAAAATAAACAAAGATAAACAAAAAAAATTATGCTGAAAAGAAATAAAAACAAGAAATCAGCACTCCAAATTGTTTTGCATCCAAATTCATAAAAAAAAATTTTGATTGAGCTACAGGATGACATACATATTAACACAATAGTTATAAGATTTTAATATTTTTTAGTTTTTGAAATATCTAATAAAGATAAAGGAAAATATGGAATTGCATAAATTGCTAGAGAACCTAAAGCTAAAAGAAGTTTTTAGTTGAGCTTTTAGGATTTTCCAAGTATATCATCACATCATCTGCAAAAAGAGATGATTTTATTATCTCATTGCCTATTCTTTTCTTTCTACTCTTTTTCTTATGTCACTGCTAGTATTTCCAATTCAATATTTAATAATAATGGTGACAGGGAGCATTCTTGTTTTAAGAATGATCTTGATCTGATCCTACTGGGAACAAACTTATTCCCATTACAAACATATTTGATAATGGTTTTAAGTAAATGCTTTTATTAATTGAAAGAAAAAAATTCATTTACAACTATACTTTCAAATGTTTTTAATAGAAATGAGCATTGTACTTTATCTGTTCATATAAGTATATGATTATTGTTACTGTTATTATTTATATACTCAATTATATTAATAGTTTTTCTTATGTTATTCACAATGTGCAGTGTTTGTAATACCGTGTTATAATTTGCTAACTAAAATCCTATTTAGGATATTTGCATGCATACTCATTTATTAGATTGGCTTATAATTTTCTTTTTTTGTTTTTGCTCTTTATTGTTTAAGTATTAGCATGATATTTGCTTCACAAAAGGAATTTAACAGGAGTCTTTCTTTTCCTAGTATTACAAATAATTTATTTAATGTTGGACTTACTTGGTCTTTTAATGTCTGATAAATTCTCTTGTAAATCAATCTGGTCCCTGTGCTTTTTAAAAAAAGTTTGTTTATGACATGTTCAATTTATTGTTCTATAATAAATCTATGCAGATATTTTATTTCCTCTTCTGCTACTTTAGACGTTTTTTATATTTTTATAAATATTCTTCCATTTTACTTAAATTGTTAAGTGTATTGGCATTTAATTGACCAAAACAACTGCTTACAATTTTTTGGATTTCATCTTTATTAGTAGTAATTCATCCTTTTTCTTAACCAATAATTTATCTATTTTATTTTTTTATAAAAAGCCCACTCTTAATTTTATTTATTAATTCAATGGTTTTCTTACATTCAATTATATTGTTCTTTAATTTCTAGTTTTTCATATTTAAATAGGCATTTTTAGTGTAATGCTGGAGAAACTGAGGCAAGATAGAGATTAGAGAGTTGTAATATTTTATTTATTGGAGAGCTTAATTGATTGACTGGATTGGATGTCTCAGAATATCCAGTATTGAATATGAGATTCCAAGGATTTTTATAGGACTTCAGTGAGAAGAGAAACAAAAGCAGAGAGCAAGAATTTTCTGTTCTGACAGGTTGGGAGTGAAGACTATGAATTCTTACAAATTGGGAGTTAAGAACGTATTCAGCTAGAGGTAGAAAGTCTGGAGAGATAGAGGTAGAGGACGCCAATTAGGTATCTGAGATAGGACATCTGGAGTTTTATCCTTTGGAATGCTAGAGTGGTCACATCTCTACAATTTCTCTACAGATTATCTCAGCCCTAATGAACAGAAGGGGGGAGGGACATAGCATACTAATTCAGGGAAATTGAGACATTATAATTCAAGGAAACTAATTCAGGGAAGCTGAGGTAGAACAATTCAAGAAGTGGTATAACATTAGTTTTTTGTTTTAATTGCAGATCCAGGTCATTAGTCTGCTCTCTATTTTGTTGCACTAAGGATTTAGAGATACAATTTATCCTCTAATTTCTGCTTTTATTCCATTGATTTTATGGTGCCACATTATTGATACTTTAATGAAAATTTTCACTGTTTCTATGATGTGTTCTTTAACTCATTCTTTTTTGTTTAGTTGCTACTTATTCTATGTTTTTTTCTATGTTTCCATGGTTCTTTATTAAATATAATTTTAATTGCATTATGACCTAAAAACATGAATTTAATATTTTTTTTATTTTTAACTATAAAAATTTTATGGCCAGTCTTTGCAAAGATACCACGTACTATTAAGAAAAATGTATATTCCCTTCTATTTCCATTCAGTTCTCTTCAAATATCTATTATACTTAGATTATTTAAGATTTTATTCACTTTCTTAGCTTCTGTCTTAATTTTTTGTTGTTAATCCTGAGAGGGAAAGATTTCCATCTGTAATTTACTGAATTTTCTTTTTTTTTTTTTTAATTAGATGCTATAATATTTGGTGCATATAGGTTTAGTATTGATATTACCTTCTAGTCTATGGTCCCTTTTATTATAATGTAACAGTTTCCCTGTTTATTTTTTGTGTCCTGCTTTCTAGAGACCCCAAATTGGGGTGACAAAATATACCATGGTTTCTGGAGCCCTCATGCTGGGGTAATTAAAATATACTGCTACAGTGGAGAAGTGATAAGGCAAGACTCCTGAGGATAGTGGAAATGCAGAGTCCATTTATTCCCAGTTCTTTCCCCCTTTTATACCTTAATATCTTTGTGTAACCAAAACAACACTGGGCATGTGCTAAGCATATATTACTTATGTGGAACCACATAAATAACTTGCTATTGTATGTAGTTTGCTACCTGATCACTCTTTGCCACCTGATATCACTCTGCTTCTATCACAACACAGGTTGTCACCACCCCCTCACTTTTCCGGAAGGCTGAGAGCCCTTAGGCAAAATGGGGAGTTGAACCAGACATTGTTAGCTGGTTCCCTCTAGGCTGAAGGGTCTTACATCTCACTTAGAATTCCCCACTGTCTGTGGCCCTCTACAATTTATCTCTTTTAATTAAATTTATTTTAGCTTTAACTTTGAAGTTGTTTGCCACACCTGCTTTTTTTTTTTTTTTTATATCAGCTAAAGCACAATAAATTCTAAAGGAGCCTTTCATTTTAAGTGTATTTTAAATGCATTCCTAAGTGCATTTCTTATAAACAACATATTGTTGGATTCAGGTTTTTAATTCATTCTACTATACATTCTCACTTTTTAATTTATTCCATTCATATTCAAAATTATAATTACTACTGTGTATTTTCCTCCATCCTATTTTTCCTTTCTACCATTCTATTATCCTTCTCAAACTCTCTTTTTACCCTATTCCTCTTCACACATCTAGATTGCTTCTAAACATTACCTTCCTCTACCCTTTTTCTTTTATTCTATATTCTACATTCCCTATTCTACCTATCCCTGTAAGATCCTTCCCTTATCCTCTCCAATGACCCTCCTAAATCTTAATCTACACACTTTACTAAAAGTTACTCCCTTATTTTATCCTATAAATTTAAATCCTTCTAAATTTATGTATTAATCCCTCTTTATCCAAGAATCACAGTTCCAACACCACCAGCCCTCTGCTCTTATGTGCTTCCTCTATACTAGTTCTTCATTTGTAAAATTTTACTTCATTTATATGATATAATTACTCCCTTTTTACCTTTTCTTACCCAATTTTGTTTTATAGAATCATACCATCATACTCAGATCAGCCTCAAACTTTCTTCCAAACTACCCAAGTGATAGTGAGAGTCTTAAGAATACTGACAGCATTTTCACATATAAGAAGTAAATAGTTTGATTTTATTGAATTCCTTATAATTGGTCTCTTTATTATTGGTCTATCAATTTTGCTGGATCCTATGTGCTAAATTTGTTCATTGAAGGTTGTTATTGTTGTTGTTGTTGTTGTTATTTGTCATAAATAAATGAAAGTTTTTCAGTTCATTAAATGTCTATTTTTTCAGCATTATACTGAATTTTGCTGGATAAGTTATTTTTGGTTACATCCTTCTTTCATTCTTCAAAATATATTATTCTAGGACCTACAGTCTCTTTTAGTATGGAAGCTGCTAGGTCTTCTTTAATCTTGATTGTTGCTCTACAGAGTTTTTTTTTTTTTTCTTGTTACTTGTAATCTTTTCTCCTTCACTTGGAGCTTTGAAACTTGACTATAATATTGCTGTAAGTTTTCATCTAATGATCTCTTTCAAATGGTAGTCAGCATTTTTTTTTCTATTTCTACTTTACCTTCTTTTCTAGAACTTCAGGACAATTTTTAAAATGATTTCTTACACTATTATATCAATATTCTTTTTTTTTTGGTCATAATTTTCAGGCAATTCAGCAATTCTTATGTTGTTTCTCCCCAATCTGTTCTTCAGATCAATTGCTTTTCTAATGAGATGTTTCATACTCTGTTCTATTATTTTTTTCATTTTATACTGGGAACAGGATATGTAAAATGACTCATCTAAAGTCACACATGTACTATCTAGTAAAACCATAATAGTAACTATTAGCAAATCCTCCAAATCCGCCACAAATTTTTATTTAATTGAATTAAGTTGAATTGGCATGATGGAAAGAACTCTCATTTTAAATAAAAAAAAAAAAAAAAAAAAAAAAAAAAAAAAACAAATTGGCTTCCTATTTATTAGCTGTGAAATCTTGAGCAAATTGTTTAACCATTCTGGGTCTTTATTTTCTCAACTCTCCAGTGAGGGGTTAAACTCTGCCAACTCTAAATCCTATAATCCTATGAATTTAATTGAATCAAATTAATCAATATTAGTCCTATAATAAGTAGCTACAATCATAATAAACTATAATAAACAACTAGTTATATGCATACTTTAGTTAATTAGGATTTTTGAGCTATATTCTAGAGAAAAAGTAATGAATTAATGAATATATTTGTGTGTGTTCGCCACAAATACAATCTGTAATTTAATATCCCCATAAATAGCTTGCAATATCAGTTATTTAGAGAAACTACTAGCAAGAAGGTACAGGAAAAAAGAAAAACACTGATGATCTCACTTCCAGTAATAATGATAAGCAGGATGAATTTTGCAGTGGCCCACATATCATGTATATCTATCTTTTTGCCAAGGTTAAAGGACTTTTAATTCCTTGGCTCATAGTGCAGGCTAGTCTCATTCTCAGAAGGCAGATGAGCTAGATAAATGTTTCTCCATTCTCCAAGTAATCAGAGAGAATGAAGCATTCATTTTCAAATGAAAAAAAGACTTCAATGTGAAAACAAGGAAGCAAAAGGTATGTGATGTGGAAAGAAGAAATCTTAATGTGTTAACAGTTCATCATGTTGTTAGTAGGTAAAACAAAACAAAACAAAAAAAAAAACACATAAAAAGGAGAAGAAAGGATTGCTGAGCAATTGAAGCTATGAATCAGATGTGAGGTTTTTTTTTTCCCAGCAAAGGGGATGAATTCTGTGGGGGAAATAGCTGTGAGTCCATTAAGGAATGAACATGAAGTTCTGAATGAGAGATCATTCAGTAAAATAAGGGGAGAGAGACAGACAGACAGACAGAGATGAGTTAGAGACAGAGTCAGAGGCAGAAAGACATAGAAACAGAAAAACATGCAGAGACAGAAAGACACATAGCAGGAAAGACACACACACACACACACACACACGAGAGAGAGAGAGAGAGAGAGAGAGAGAGAGAGAGAGAGAGAGAGAGAGAGAGAGAGAGAGAGAGAGAGAGAGACAGAGAGACAGAGAGAGAGAGAGAGAGAGACAGAGAGAGAGAGAGACAGAGAGAGACAGAGAGAGACAGAGACAGAGACAGAGAGACAGAGACAGAGAGACAGAGACAGAGAGACAGAGAGACAGAGAGACAGAGAGAGAGAGAGACAGAGAGACAGAGAGACAGAGAGAGAGAGAGACAGAGAGAGAGTGGCACAAAAAGAGAAAAACATGACAGAGATACAGATTAGTAGTGATGACTATTTACTCTCTATTGGAAGTTTCTAAAGGAACTATTTTTCAGCCTTTGGGAAGAGAACATTCCAGAATCTGTTGAACTAAATAACTTCTATTTACTACTACCCAATTCCAGTTATTAACATAAATATTAATGACACTGACAAAAGGAATCTAAAAATAAATTATTTATAAAATTTATAAAATTTATAAAATTAAAGAAATGAATACTCCAGAGCCACAGGTTATGTTTTTATCCCTTCTACTCCTTAAAAACAAGGGATGCAGCTCCTATTAGAAGTGAATAGCTATAGTGTAGAACTAGATATGGCCAGGTGTAACATGAAAGTCTGAATCCTGTCAAGATAAGGTAAAAGCCTATATAAAAAGGCATAGAGTGGCTCCAGAAGGGGAATGCTAGAGTAAAGGTCACATAATCTAGAGGTTTCAGAAACCCTTCACATTATTTACTATCTAATCAAACAATTGAATTCTATGAATATTGTTATATCCATAGGTACAGATTCCAATGAAGAATTATATGTAAAATATAGTGTATTCTTGATAGTAGGAATGAAAACTCCTCTGATTTTCTCAGATGGAAGATTTCCTTCCCCTCCCCACCCCCAAAACTCTAGTTAGTTTCATGAGCACAAAATAACTGTTCTCATTTCATATTCCAAGCAGAACACCTAAGCAGGTTTGGATACCTATTGAAATATTGCCTTCTGATGTTATAGTCTTGTTTGTTTCTTTAAATGAACATTTTAAAGAGTTCATTTTCTCTTTGTTGAGAAAATAGAACTTATTAAGATCTTTTGGAAGTAAATATCAAAGGAGGAACTATAATTATTGCCTTTATAGTAAGCTCAAAGTCAGTAGCACATGGGAAAGCTTTGGATTTCTTAGGAATGAATATGGCAGGAGGGAGATCATGGTGAAGTTAGGTGGAAGAGAGATCTATAGAGAGAAAAATGATAAGCCATTTTTCTAAGAAAAGATGGGGAACTTAAGCTGAGGTCATTGAGCAATGTTGCTAGAGGTTTTATAGAATCATATGCTTCATTTTAAGTAGGAAAGGAATGAAGACTATACAAAGAAGCATTCAACCTCTGTCTTCAAAGGAACTATCATGATAGATCTAAATTTCAGCTATGACTTGTCTGATTGACCTCTTCTCTGAAACACTGTTCTTCACTGGAATTCTTAAAGATGCTTCCTGAATATCACTAACCAAGTTGTTAAAGGCCAATGTTCTCCTTGCCTCAGACTTTTGAAGTCAGGGGATAATAGCACTATTAGATAGACTAAATCCTACTCTATTGAGAGAGAGAGAGAGAGAGAGAGAGAGAGAGAGAGAGAGAGAGAGAGAGAGAGAGAGAGAGAGAGAGAGAGAGAGAGAAGGATGGAAAGACAGAAAAACGGAGACACAGAAAAAGAAGCATTACTTAAAGGACTTCTTTGTTTTTAAACTCTGTTTACTAGTCAAGTTATATTTAAATTAAGTTCCTAGACAAATTCTGTGTTGCTACAATCAGTTCTTTCACAACTAAGTATTATAGTCAAGAGTAGTTCTCCTGCTTTTTAAGTTCAAATATAACAGTCAGTAGAGAAGCCTTTTTACACCTTCAAGGGATTAAATGCTTCAAATCAAGAAGGATCTTCTCAGTGAACATAAGAAAGTTGCCACCTTATTCAAATTGTGTGATTCATTAGGACCCATTTTGCTATGACCTGGCCATTTAGTGGAGGAGAAATGTGTTATAACCACCAAGCTGGCATTTAAAATAGCGAGAGAATATGCTCATATACAATGATAGCTATGACTAAGGACAGCTAAGCAAATTCCTCACAGAATAAACTAAAGACAATTTTGTCCTTCAGATAATGATACTAATGATTCTCTACCATCTCTTCCATATCACTTCTACCCTGTATATAAAGTCACTGGTAACATAATGGGATTCATATTGTATCATAAGGGTTAAATATGAAATTAAGTGCATCTAGATGCAGCAAAAAGGCCGTTGGTGAACATAAATATGTTGTTTCCACTAATAACTCCCTTTTTTAGTGTTGTAAGGATTTTGAAATATTTTTCTAACAATAACCATGTAAGATAGGTAGTAAAAAATATTATCTCCATTTTGCAGACAAAGAACTTAGGGCTTATAGAGATTAATTTCTTATCTGTGGTTTTCTGATTCTAAGTCCAATGGCCTTTCAGCTTATTTTTACTCTAAATTCCACTGGATATGTGTAAGGGGGGCAGTATATGAGTGTGTGTGTTCAGGGTAAAAGTTGTTTGTCAAGAGCTGACAGACTAATGTCGACCTAAATTTAGATCCTAACTCATACATACTACCTATGCAACCCTAAGAAATCCTTTTATCTCTCAGTACTCTAGATAAATCTCTAGCTATAAGTTGAAGAGTAAGTACTAATTTATATCAGTAGAGGGACTTTCTCACCTGGAACTCCTTGCATGCTAAAATTGCAGGTTGGAAGAAAGTCATATATAAGAATATATAACCCTTGAGTCAAAGTTCTATCTGTCACAAAGAGATGATATATATTTAGCAGAATTTTCACTTTCAGTTTAATTACCTACTCAAATGTTCTAAAAAGCTGTAATAGCATATAACCCCAAGAAAAGTTACTAGCATCCCTTGTAACCACATAGTTTTACAAGGTTCAAAATTAAACCATTAAGTTTACAAGTTAATGGAAGCTGAAAAAAATTGTGGATCTTCTCTTTGGAGAGTAATTCTGGAAAGTCATCCTGGGAAGCTGCAAAGTTCTCAATGTTGTTCTTCACCAAGCTTAGCACCTGAAGTAGGAACTTGACACTGAGCTGGAAGATCTTGTTGATGTTGAACAGGAAGGAACGATGCAAGAGCTGGGGATAATATGCCAAGTGAACCACAAGCTCTGTCAGCAAGAAGTTGGCATAAAGTGAGTTCTGCAGTATGTTCTCTAGTTTGGCAAAAAGCATGGCCATGAAGGGGTCTGTGAAGGGTTGGCTGGGCACTTGACTGTGAATCCAAAGGGGGCTGCTGAGGAGGAGGCAGAGGGATTCAGATGGACGACTTAAATTCTCATAGGCTGCCTCCTCTTCTTCAGGAGGCAATGGGAATTTGTGTTGGGAATCTTACCTTCATTACACAGTGTCACTTTCAATTCTCTTAGCTCCTTCCCAAAGCCTCCAGCCTAATCAACCCTCCAGTCTCCTCCTTCTGTTCTCCAACTTCTTCACCTGGCCCCTAATGCACTTTTGTGGTCCCCTCAGACCAAGGTCCTAGTAGCTTCATTGACCTGAAAGGAGGTCAGCAAGCCAGAGCTCTCTCCCTCCTCCAGAGACAACATCTGTGCCCCAACATGGCCCCCACTTCCTAGCTCTTCTTACTCCCCATCATCTTCCGCATCCTCTTCCTCAGGCTGCATTCCCAAGCAACCAGTCTCCCAGAAGACCCCTCCCAGCATTCCGGGGGCTGCTATCAGCCTCACACCATCCATGGGCTGTTTGAACTCTCTCTTCAAAATTCTTTTCCAACTTTCCCTTACAGTACTTGTAGACTATCGTTCTCATGCTGGTATTTAGCCTTAGATGGAGTTTACCACCTGCTTTGGGCCATATCTCTTGTAATCACATAGCTTCACAAGGTTTAAAATATAAACCATTAAATTTACAAGATAGTAGAACCGACCTAAACCATTATTGATCAGATAAATGCAAATTAAGACAACTCTGAAATACCACTACACACCTCTCAGATTGGCTAAGATGACAGGAACTAATAATGATGAATGTTGGAGGGGATGGGGGAAAACTGGGACATTGATACATTGTTGGTGGAGTTGTGAAAGAATCTGGCCATTCTGAAGAACAATTTGGAACTATGCTCAAAAAGTTGTCAAACTGTGCATACCCTTTGACCCAGCAGTGTTACTACTGGGTTTACATCCCAAAGAGATCTTAAAGAAGGGAAAGGGACCTATATGTGCAAAAATGTTTGTGGCAGCCCTTTGTGTAGTGGCTAGAAACTGGAAACTGAAAGGATGCCCATCAATTGGAAAATGGCTGAATAAATATTGGTATATGAATGTTATGTAATATTATTGTTCTGTAAGAAAAAAACTAGCAGAATGATTTCAGAGAGGTTTGGAGAGACTTACATGAACTGATGCTGAGTGAAATAAGCAGAACCAGGAGATCATTATACACTTTAATAACAATACTGTATGATGATCAATTCTGATGGATGTGGCTCTCTGCAACAATGAGAGGATCCAAATCAGTTCCAATTGATCAGTAATGAACAGAACCAGCTACACCCAGAGAAAGAACACTGGGAAATGAGTAGGGACCACAATATAGCATTTCCACTTTTTCTATTATTGTTTGCTTGCACTTTTGTTTTTTCTTCTCAAGTTATTTTTACCTTCTTTCTAAATCTGATTTTTCTTGTGCAGCAAGATAACCATACAAATATACATACTGTATTTAACATAAACTTGAACATATTTAACATGTATGGGACTACTTGCCATAGAGGGTAGAGGGAAAAAGTTGAAACAGAAGTTTTTGTAAGGGTCAATGTTGAAAAATTACACATGGATATGTTTTGTGTGTATATATATAAATGAACTAAAAAAAAAGTTAATGGAACCTGAAAAAAATTGTAGGTAACAAAACTTGTGTTTATCACTTTGTATTTAAAGAAAGAAAAAGTAAAATATAATAAGCACTGTGAGAGTTACTAAGTCAGTATAAAGTTTTAGGTCTATCAAAATGATTTCTAAATTGACTAATATTATTATAAACAAAAACTCTAAAAAATACAAGGCACATAAACATTCCTGAAGTGAAATAGATATTACCTTTCCTAAGCCAGTTGAGCCTACCTTGATACAAAATTGACCTCCCAAGTCATAGCAGATAGAGAGAATAGGGAGAGAATAGCCATTGCTTACTTTCCTTTCTCCCAGGTAGGACACAAAGGAAAAATGAAAGTATTTCTGGAAACACTGGGTTTCCAGGGAGTACATATATACGACAGAGGAATCAAAGGATGATGCACCTTCTACTACAAAAAAAATGAGAAACAGTAATATAAAAATCTTCTTCAAAACACCTTTGTTGTTAAATTTTTCCAATTAATTCCCATCTAGTTAGGTTGCTAATCACTCATCTTGTTCCTTCTTGCTAAAATCTATACCTAAAGTCATAGACCCTAAGAATTGGGGGCAATAAGCTCTTTTAATAAAGTGGTATTAAAGACTACTTTAATAGTCAGTAAAACATGATTCCTTTTCAAGTAATAAATAATTTTTGAACCAAAGAGTTTCTATCCTATTGATTATCAAAAGCTGCATTCTCAGTTGAGCTATATAATCAAGAGACCATTTTCCTGAAACTAATTGTTCTGTAGTTGACTGAGAGAGAAGCAAGTAAAGAACAAGTAGAGAATATGTGATTTAATTCCTTGATATCAGCCTCTTTGTAGCCATCTCCTTTCTCTCAACAGAATTTTTTGGGAGAGAGAGAGAGCTAGAAAAAGGCAGAAAGAAACTAAGAAAGAAGGAGGAGAGGGAAGAGAAAAAATGGTGGAAGAGGAATGTTACAAAAGACACAACAGATGAGCAATAGGACAACAAATTGGATAGGGGAAGAGAACAGCCTGAATTATATTTGGGACATTAAGTACTTCTTTTAATAATCTCAAACTATTCTCTGACAAAGACAATACATCTTTCTAATAGCATTACCCTTTCAAAAATATTATAAGGTTACAAATCATAGAGTACCACAATCTTGGAGTAAGAGGGAGATAATGTGGATTATATCAAAGACAGCAGAAAGATTCATAATGGATGTAAGTAGAAGACAGTATATCACTAACCATGGTTCACATGCAAAAAGTGAAGTTAGGGATATTAGCCAGAAAATATGTGACCATAAAAAGTGTTGAATTAGTCATGCAGTAAAATTGAGAGTTAAGATTTAAAAAAAACAATGGCAGGACTAGTGTTCATGGAATGGTAAAATACCTCTGGCCTGCTTGAGTAGATCCTCTGTGGAGGAGTAACAAAGAAAAAATGAGAAAGGAAAAGAGTAGATGAGTTGCAATTTTTACTACTCAAATTTCTACTACTACCCATATTGGGAGAGATCACAGATCTACTGAAGTTTTGAACACATACACATTCACAAACATACACACACACACACACACACACACACACACAGCCAAGGTCACTCACTGCCACATTGCATTGTGCCCAACTTGGCCAACAGCATGGCAAAGGGCCTTGCACTTAGCAAATGATTAATTAATTAGTATTGAATTGATTTGACTTGAGTTCCTAAATAGTAACTGAAACTTCAAACCTTTCCTGAATTTTTCCTTCCCTCCTCTAGTAGCACCATTAGAATTCACCCTATGTACTATGATTTTAGGATTTTGCTATATCCTTAAAAAACAAATTTTGTTTGTTTGTATTTGCGTGTGACCTTTCCCAGTTCAGGTTTGTGTTTTAACAAGAATTTCCTAGAAAACAATGTCTTAACTCAAAGGAATGACTATGATTGTAGAAATTTAAGAATCATGAAAGGAAATATTTTTCTTTCAGTAAAAGAAAATATATCTATATATATTATATTTGGATGTTTGTATGTATGTGTACACATACATATAAAACCTATATTCTATTTAATGTAATGATTAAGCATTATTAAGGATTATAGAGAATAAAAGTCTGGACTCTAAGAAATTTCTAGGATGGCCTTCTCCTTTCTAAAGCCAATACTTCTACTTTGTACTCTTGTGTTCATATCTTATCTCTCCCACCCTATCTTTCTTCCTAACTTCCCAGATTCTATACAAGGTAAACATCATCTTTCAAAACTGTCAAGTTCACAAATTGATTCTTTCCCCTGCCTCATCCTCCAATCAATCAATCAATCACATCCAATCAATTGCTGTTTTGTTGATTTTGTCTCCCATCTTTCCCCTTCCCCAGAATTATCATTTTAATTTAGCTTCTCATCTTTCTTTTGGAGGGTTGCAATAACTTCCTAATTGGTCTTCTATCCTCTAGTCTCTGCCCCTTTCTATTTTCTACTTGACTTCTAAAATGATATTCCTGAAGCAGTGGTCTGAACATATTATTCTTCTGATGAAAAAGCTTCAAGCACAAAGAGATGCTTGTAGTATAAAATATAAAATAATCTTATTGGTTTTAGAATCTTAGTCCAATGTCTGGCATGAAATAAATACATAATAGGTGTTTGTAATATGACTAATTTAACATATATTATTTAATATTCCAGTTATCATCCCTCTTAAAAAAATAAGAAACTGAAGTTCAGAGTGTTTTAGTGATTCACATGAGTTAGTATCTGAGATAGGATTTGACTACAATTCTTCTCAATGCCAAGCCAGGGCTTTATCCATTATTCCACTTAGCTGCCCTTTAAACTTCAATTCAGGAAATTAATTAGATTAAATAAAATTATTTCTTACTTTCAATAAAATGAAGGATTGGGAGAAGAGAGCTTCTTTTTGTAGAATCATCACAGTACAATGGAAAGGGCATTGAATTCTGAGCCAAAGAAATCCCAACTTTACTTCCCACTGACCATGGTTAAATTATTTAATCTCTCTAGGTCTATCTACTCATCAGTAAAATTAGGGTCTGCATTATGTGAGCTCTAAAGCTCCTACCAGTTCTAAAGTTACAAATCTATAACATTTCAAGCTTAGGTAAGTATGAACAAAAATATGAAAATGGTAAAGAACAAGGAATAAAGATCAGAGGGTAAAATATTCTGGACACAGTCTAACATTTGTAAAGGGATTAAATGAGAGTTAATGTAATGAATGATATATTAGGAATTGATTGTGAAGGACCAGGAGGTAAATGTGGTAGATAAAGAAGTACTGACCCAGCCATACTACTACTGGGCTTATACCCCAAGGAACTACTAAAGAAGGGAAAGGGACCTGTATGTGCCAAAATGTTTGTGGCAGCCCTTTTCATAGTGGCTAGAAGCTGGAAGATGAATGGATGTCCATCAATTGGAGAATGGTTGGGTAAATTATGGTATATGAATGTTATGGAATATTATTGTTCTATAAGAAATGACCAACAGGAGAAATACAGAGAGGCTTGGAGAGACTTACATCAACTGATGCTGAGTGAAACGAGCAGAACCAGAAGATCATTATACACTTCAACAATGATACTGTACGAGGATGTATGCTGATGGAAGTGGATTTCTTCAACATAGAGAAGAGCTAATCCAATTCCAATTGATTAATGATGGACAGAACCAGCTACATCCAGAAAAGGAACACTGGGAAATGAATGTAAACTGTTATTTTTACCTTCTGAATCCAATTCTTCCTGTGCAACAAAAAATTCGGTTCTACACACATATATTGTATCTAGAATATACTGTAATATATTTAACATATATAAGACTGCTTGCCATCTGGGGGAGGGGGTTGGGGGAGGAAGGGAAAAAATCTGAATAGAAGTAAGTGCAAGGGATAATGTTGTAAAAAATTACCCATGCATATGTACTGTCAAAAAAATGTTATAATTATAAAATAAAATAAAAATATTAAACAGTAAAAAAAAAAAAAAAGAAGTACTGAGAACCAATATAGTAATCTATCAGATTCATAAGTAAGAAATTATGGTTGGATGATTTCTGAAAAACTTAGTAAGAGTTCTATGAACAAGCAAAATAAAGAGAAAAAGAAGAGCAAGTTATACAATAACAACGATATTATCAATACAATCCACTTTGAAAGACTTAGGAACTCTGATCAGCACAATAACTAATCATAATTCCAAACGACTTATAATGAAACTTACTATGCACCTCCAAGTAGAGATCTAATGAATTAAAAGTGCAAGTTAAAATATGCTTTCTTTTCTTTTATTCCTTCCTTCTTTCTTTATTTCTTTTCTTCCTTCCTTCCTTCCTCCATTCCTTCTTTCCTTCCTTCTTTCCTTTGTTTATTCCTCTTTTTCTTTCTTTCCAATAAGAGTAATGTGGAAGTTTATTTTGCATTATTATACATATTTGTAATGGGTTTTTTTCAAAAAGTGAAGAAAGAATGAAACAGATAATTCAAATTCAAAATTAAATTAAATTGAATTTTTAAAAAATAATTATTAAAATGTATCTAAGGGGGCGGAGCCAAGATGGCAGAGAAGATACATGTGACTGTGTAAGCTCCTTTCTTCCCTCACAACCAACTAGATATAATCAGCCTCAGAAATAGCGCTGGACTGATAGAATCCACAAGGACTGGAAGCACGACTTACCAGCTGAAGAGAATCTAGAGTTTCAACAGGAAAGGTCAGCTCCCAGAGGAGGAAGAAGAGAGGCCAGTGCAGAAGGTGGGGTAGTGGCACACTGGGCCGATTGCACTGGGGAGGGCTCTGG
Organism: Sminthopsis crassicaudata; assembly: GCF_048593235.1. NCBI lineage: Eukaryota > Metazoa > Chordata > Mammalia > Dasyuromorphia > Dasyuridae > Sminthopsis > Sminthopsis crassicaudata. The sequence goes on from NC_133617.1 coordinate 95,883,894, forward strand.
GATCAGAGAAGCCACTGAGATAGAAGAATCTGGCACAGGCTGTTCACTCTTCTCTGCTTATAAAACAGCAGTTCAGAAGAGAAATCAAGCCAACTTAGTTTAAAACCAGATTGGATATTCCCGGATCCTGGGGGTGACTCAGCAGATCTCGGCACTGTGGGTGTGGCCGACATAGGCAATCCAGGCTTTCACCTGGGGGTAGTTAAGAGATTGAAAAGTGGGCAGGGCAGTAACTCATAGTGCCTGGCTCAGCTGGAGGCTGTGGAACGGAAGTCCCAGAAAAGCGGAACATTTGAACTAGGGACCGCGGTTTCTGGCAGACACTTCCAGTTTGAGCGCAGGGGCTTTTCACGTCACCTGCTGCAGACATCCATGCCCCACCGGGACGCATAGGCTAGGCTTTGAGTCACCTTTACTGTTCAGTCTCAACCTCAGGGAAGCCCCTAAAACACAGCGCCCTCAAAGCACAGCAGTGCTAGTCACCTCTGAGGCACTTCCAGGGAGGGGGTGGGGAACTCTCTCCCAGAGCTCTCTCTTAGCTCAGGCTCAGGGGCCGCTGCATCCATCAGGTCTGGGAGGAAGCTGGTAAAGAAAGAAATAAATAATTTTCTACCCCAGGGACAGACCCCAAAAGATTTTTTAAGTATGAATAAAAAGCCAAAAAAAAAAAAAAACTATAGATTCCTTCTACACAGAGAAAGAGCAGGTATCCAACCCTGAGGAAGTTAACAGCAGAGAGTTAGCAGATAACAACCTGAAGCAGAACGATTCCTGCCCCCCACTACATAACTCTCTCCTTGAAGAGACTATTAAAAAGTTAAGAGAGTTTGAAGAAAAATGGGGAAAGGAAAGAGAAGCTATGAAATTGGAGTTGGAAAAAATAAAGAATTCACAGTAGATACAGGGAAACAAAATTGGTGAATTAGAAAAGGTAAAAAAAATCACAGGAAATAGGATTTCTGAATTGGAGAAGATAAAAAAGTCTCAAGAAAATAGGATTTCTGAATTGGAGAAGATAAAAAAGTCTCAAGAAAATAGGATTTCTATATTGGAAAAAGAAAATAATTCTCAAAAAAATTAGGGAAATGGAAAAAAATTCAATAGAGCAAAATAACTCATTTAAAAACAAAATTGGGCATTTACAAAAAGAACTAAAAACTGTGAATGAAGAAAATACCTCCTTAAAATTCAGGATGGAACAAATAGAAATGAATGATTCATTGAGAACCCAAGAATCAGTCAAACAAAACAAACAAAAAAAAAGAAAAGAAAAGCGGGAGAATAACATCAAATACTTACTGGGAAAATCTATAGACATGGAAAATAGATCTAGGAGAGATAATCTGTGGATCATTGGACTTCCTGAAAACTATGACCAAAAAAAGAGCCTAGATTCTATTTACAGGAAATTATCAAAGAGAACTGTCCAGAGATAATAGAAACAGAGGGGAAAGTAGATGTTGAAAGAATTCATCGAACTCCTTCTGAAATAGACCCTAAAAAAAGAACACCACGGAATATTATGGCTAAGCTGCAGAATTACCACACAAAGGAGAAAATCCTGCAAGCAGCTAGAAAAAAACAATATAAATACCAAGGTGCCACAATAAGGGTCATACAAGATCTGGCTGCCTCCACATTAAAAGATAGAAGGGCCTGGAACCTGATATTCCGAAAGGGAAAAAATCAAGGATTGCAACCAAGAATAAACTACCCAGCTAAGTTTAGCATCTTTTTCTATGGAAGAAGATGGTCATTCAATGATATAGAGGAATTCCATATGTTTCTAAGAAAAAAAACAGACTTAAACAAAAAATTTGATCTATATCCACAAGACTGAAGAGAAACAGAAAAAGGTACACAGAACCCTTGAGAACTATATCTCTGTTGTGGGTATATAGAAAGTACACATGGATAATTTGATTTTACTGATATAAAAGAAAAAAAAGGAGGGGGTGTAGTAAAGGGAAGGGGGTAGTATCAGAAAAAGGGGAGGGAGTGATAAAAAGAGGGAAACTACTTCCCAGGAAGAAGCATAGAATATACACCATATCTGAGGGAATTTAGAGAGGGGGAGAATCATTGTGTAAATCTTACTCTCATCAGAAGAGGCTCAAAGAGTAAATAATTGACATATTTGTTTTTCAGAGAATTCTCTCTCACCTCATTAAAAGGGGGGAGAGGAAAAGGGAAAAGGAAAAGGAGAATAAGGGAAGGGACGTGGAGGGAGGGGGGAGGAATACTAAAAAAAAAAAAGGGAAGGCTTTGCGTCACAAGGGGGGACTATAAATTAAATATTGGGGAAGGGGTTCGGGGGGGTCAAGGGAAAAAGCATAATCTGGGGATAATATGATGGCAGGAAATACAGAATTAGTAATTTTAACTGTAAATGTGAATGGGATGAATGCTCCCATCAAACGGAGACGGATAGCAGACTGGATCAAAAATCAGAACCCTACAATATGTTGTTTACAAGAAACACACTTAAAGCAGGGAGATACATATAGAGTAAAGGTAAAAGGTTGGAGCCGAATCTATTATGCTTCAGGTAAAGCCAAAAAAGCAGGGGTAGCTATCCTTATCTCAGATCAAGCAAAAGCAGAAGTTGATCTAGTTAAAAGAGATAAGGAAGGAAACTATATCCTGCAGAAAGGTAGCATAAATAATGAAGCCATATCGATACTAAACATATATGCACCAAGTGGTATAGCATCTAACTTTCTAAAGGAAAAGTTAAGAGAGTTACAAGAAGAAATACACAGTAAAACTATAATAGTGGGAGATCTCAACCTTGCACTCTCAGATTTAGACAAATCAAACCACAAAACAAACAAGAAAGAAATTAAAAAAGTAAATAGAACATTAGAAAAACTAGGTATGATAGACCTTTGGAGAAAACTGAATGGCAATAGAAAGGAATATACTTTCTTCTCAGCAGTTCATGGATCCTATACAAAAATTGACCATATATTAGGACATAAAGATCTCAAAATTAAATGTAGGGAAGCAGAAATAATAAATGCCTTCTTCTCAGACCACAATGCAATAAAAGCTACATTCAGTAAGAAGTTATGGGTAAATAGACCCAAAAGTAATTGGAAACTGAATAATCTCATCTTAAAGAATGACTGGGTGAAAGAGCAAATTATAGAAACAATTAATAATTTCACACCAGATAATGACAATGATGAGACATAATACCAAAATCTGTGGGATGCAGCTAAAGCAGTAATAAGGGGAAATTTTATATCTTTAGAGGCTTATTTGAAGAAAATAGAGAAAGAGAAGATTAACGAATTGGACTTAAAACTTAAAAGGCTAGAAAAAGACTAAATTAAAAACCCCCAACCAAAAATTAAACTTGAAATACAAAAATTCAAAGGAGAAATCAATAATATTGAAAGTAAAAAAACTATTGAATTAATAAATAAAACCAAGAGTTGGTTTTATGAAAAAGCCAATAAAATAGATAAACCTTTGGTAAATCTGATCAGAAAAAAGAAAGAGGAAAATCAAATTGTTAGTCTTACAAATGAAAAGGGGGATCTTTCCACCAATCAAGAGGAAATTAGAGAAATAATAAGGAGTTACTTTGCCCAACTTTATGCCAATAAATTTGATAACTTAAGTGAAATGGATGACTTCCTCCAAAAATATAGGCTTCCTAGATTAACAGAGGAGGAAATAAATTGCTTAAATAGTCCCATTTCAGAAAAAGAAATAGAACAAGCTATTAATCAACTCCCCAGGAAAAAATCCCCAGGACCAGATGGATTTACATGTGAATTCTACCAAACATTTAAAGAACAATTAGCCCCAATGCTATATAAACTATTTGAAAAAATACGGAATGAAGGAGTCCTACCAAACTCCTTTTATGACACAGACATGGTACTGATACCTAAACCAGGTCGATCGAAAACTGAGAAAGAAAATTATAGACCAATTTCCTTAATGAATATTGATGCTAAAATCTTAAATAAGATATTGGCAAAAAGACTTCAGAAAATCATCCCCAGGATAATACTATGATCAAGTAGGATTCATACCAGGAATGCAGGGCTGGTTTAATATTAGGAAAACTATTAGTATAATTGACCATATTAATAATCAAATTAATAAAAACCATATGATCATCTCAATAGATGCAGAAAAAGCATTTGACAGAATCCAACATCCATTCCTACTAAAAACGCTTGAGAGTATAGGAATAAATGGACTATTCCTTAGAATAATCAGGAGCATATATTTAAGACCATCAGTAAGCATAATATGCAATAGAAACTAAACTGCAACCTTTCCCAGTAAGATCAGGAGTAAAAAAAGGTTGCCCACTATCACCATTACTATTCAATATAGTACTGGAAACACTAGCCTCGGCAATAAGAGCCGAGAAAGAGATTCAAGGAATTAGAGTAGGAAATGAGGAAATCAAACTATCACTCTTTGCAGATGACATGATGGTATACTTAGAGAACCCCAAAGACTCTGCTAAAAAGCTATTAGAAATAATTCAGAATTTTAGCAAAGTGGCAGGATACAAAATAAATCCATATAAATCCTCAGCATTCTTATATATCACCAACAAAACGCAACAGCAAGAGATACAAAGAGAAATTCCATTCCAAACAAATGTTGAGATTATAAAGTATTTGGGAATCCATCTACCAAAGAATAGTCAGGAATTATATGAGAAAAATTACAAAACACTTGCCAAAAAAATAAAGTTAGATTTAAATAATTGGAAAGACATTCAGTGCTCCTGGATAGGCCAAGCGAACATAATAAAGATGACAATACTCCCCAAACTAATCTATTTATTTAGTGCTATACCAATCAGACTCCCAAGAAACCATTTTAATGACCTAGAAAAAATAACAACAAAATTCATATGGAAGAATAAAAGGTCGAGAATTGCAAGGGAACTAATGAAAAAAAAGTCAGAGGAAGGTGGTCTAAGTGTCCCTGATCTAAAGCTATATTATATAGCAGCAGTCACCAAAACCATTTGGTATTGGCTAAGAAATAGAACGGTAGATCAGTGGAACAGATTAGATACAAAGGACAAAAAAGGGTACATCTATAGCAATCTAATCTTTGACAAACCCAAAGACATCAACATTAGGGACAAAAATTCATTATTCGGAAAAAACTATTGGGAAAACTGGAAATTAGTATGGCAGAAATTAGATATGGATCCACACTTAACACCATATACCAAGATAAGATCAAAATGGGTCCATGATTTAGGCATAAAGTGTGAGATAATAAATAGATTAGAGGAACAGAGGATAGTCTACCTCTCAGACCTGTGGAGGAGGAAGGAATTTATGACCAGAGGAGAACTAGAGATCATTACTGATCACAAAATAGAAGATTTTGATTACATCAAACTAAAAAGTTTCTGTACAAACAATACTAATGTAAACAAGATTAGAAGGGAAGTAACAAATTGGGAAAATATTTTTAAAAGTAAAGGTTCTGACAAAGGTCTCATTTCCAAAATATATAGAGAATTGACCCTGATTTATAGGAAACCAAACCATTCTCCAATTGATAAATGGCCAAGGGATATGAACAGACAATTCTTAGATAATGAAATTGAAACTATTTCCACTCATATGAAAGAGTGTTCCAAATCACTACTGATCAGAGAAATGCAAATTAAGACAACTCTGAGATACCATTACACACCTGTCATATTGGCTAAAATGACAGGAACAAATAATGATGAATGTTGGAGGGGATGTGGGAAAACTGGGACATTAATACATTGCTGGTGGAGTTGCGAAAGAATCCAGCCATTCTGGAGAGCAATTTGGAACTATGCCCAAAAAGTTATCAAACTGTGCATACCCTTTGACCCAGCATTGCTGTTATTGGGATTATATCCCAAAGAAATACTAAAGAGCGGAAAGGGACCTGTATGTATCAAAATGCTTGTGGCAGCTCTTTTTGTTGTAGCTAGAAACTGGAAGTTGAATGGATGTCCATCAATTGGAGAATGGTTGGGTAAATTGTGGTATATGAAGGTTATGGAATATTATTGCTCTGTAAGAAATGACCAGCAGGAGGAATATAGAGAGGCTTAGAAAGACTTAAATCAACTGATGATGAGTGAAATGAGCAGAATCAGAAGATCTCTGTACACTTCAATGCTGTATGAAGATGTATTCTGATGGAAGTGGAAATCTTCAACATAAAGAAGATCCAACTCACTTCCAGTTGATCAATGATGGACAGAAATAACTACACCCAGAGAAGGAACACTGGGAAGTGAATGTAAATTGTTAGCACTACTGTCTATCTACCCAGGTTACTTATACCTTCGGAAGCTAATAATTAATGTGCAACAAGAAATGGGATTTACACACATATATTGTATCTAGGTTATATTGTAACACATGTAAAATGTATGGGATTACCTGTCATCGGGGTGAGGAAGTGGAGGGAGGAAGGGATTAATTTGGAAAAATGATTAAAAAAAAAAAAACGTATCTAGAATTTCAGTTAAGAATAAACTGTAGGCCATGAGGGCAGAGAGAAGGCAGGAAGTTGCTTGAACTCTCTCCAGTTTCCCTCAGAAACAACATGAAATCAAACCTTTGAACAGATTCTGGAATGACAAAATCTACAAAGTGACAGAATAAAATAGTTTTCCAGCTCAAGATAGCTTTTAAGAATTTAAGAGAAGGTCTGACCTTCACCCAGAGTGATTTGGGTGAAATAGCAGCTCAGTGCAGATGGTCTCCAAGAAAGCCAATGGGAGGGTGTTGACCAAAATGCAAACTTATGGCCAAAATCCTTAGGCCTGGCTCAATAGAACAGTAGCATAGCAGATCATTGGTGGAACATCCAGTTCCAATGCAAAATACAAATTAAAAGTATAGGAAACAAGGCAACAACAGGCAGATCAAGTCAGGCTACACCAGCACTGTGAGCAAGTCACCGAATGAGGGGTCTTGTGATGAAACTCAAAATGTCCCAAAGTTCAAAGTCACATTTGGAACAGTAATCCCTGTACTCTAGGAGAAGAACTCAGCTTTAAAAACCAGAAAATAGGCCAAAAAAAGAAGGAAGGAAGGAAAGAAGAAATAGAGGGGGGAGAAAGGGAGGGAAGGAGAGAGGGAAGAAGAAAGAGAGACAGAGAGACAGGAAAGAAGAAGGGAGGAAAGAGGGAGAGAGGGAGGAAGGAAGGAAAGGAGAGGAGAAAGGGAGGAGGAAAGGAGGGAGGGAGGAAGAAGGGAGGAAGGAAAGGAGGAAAGAAGGAAGAGACAGAGATATAGATGGATAGGTAGAGTAAGCTTTGGAGACAGGGCCTACAACAAATTATCAGCCAGAATAAATCTGTCTCTTTTTCCCCCAAATCACTGGTAATGCTCATTTAAGAATACAGAGAGAATTAGTCAAAGGACTTTATTTCTAATAGACCAGAAGTTATTTGACTGCACATAGTTATTAAATTTCTCCCAACACTCCTATGATACCATACATTGGGACAAGAACATTAGAGAAAATGTGTCCCTGGGTGGTTATTTGAGTGACTTCTGCCTTAGGCTAGTCTGGCAATGAAGCTTTCAAGTTTTACTTTATGCTTCCATCTTTTATTTGGTTTTCCACTTTCTATCAATTAGATCTTCCTGAAAATGCTACCATTATCAATCATTTTAAATTTCAGCTCCATAGTCACTTATGGAAGGGGTCAATCCATGTTAAGAACTCTGCAGACCTTATAATGCTATGTACATCCTAGCTATTGTTATTTTTGTTGTTATTATTATTATTACTATTATGCAATTACTAGTAAAGAGGAGGATACATTCTACTTTTTTATAAATGTTAATGACTAATTAATTTTCTAAAACTACTTAAGAACTACAAAGACTTCAGCCCTGTGAGGATGTCAGCACACAATTGTTTGTGATTATTCTCATCTTTGTTGTTATTTATTCAATCATATCTGACTCTTTATGACTCCATGAATCATTCTCATTTTTACAAGGAAATAAACAGAGTCTCAGAGAAATTAATCTTGCCCAAAGCCAATTAGCTGAGTTTGGACTCAAATATAGATCTTCAGAATTTCAGATATTGTTCTTTCCATTTTGTCCCTCAATTCTTCTTTATATTAAACTGTTATAGTAGTAATTTTCTGAATATCATTGGCAATAGGATTAATTCACATAAAACTAAAAGATATTGGGAAAACTATGGAACACAACTCATTCTTCCACAAAATTTAAAAATAAGAAAAAAAATATCATGGGGTGGAGGTTTCCTCTTTAGTTCCCTTAAAACAGTTACATTAACTGGGTCTTTGATTTTAGGCAGTTTTAGACAGTTTCCAAAGCACCTCTCACAAAGAATATAGTATGTTGAGCTGGAATGACTCTCAGAACATAGAATGTTAGCTCATTTAAACATATTATGTTAGAATTGAAAAGAATAATAGAAGATAGAATATTTGAGAACAAGTCGTAAAATGTTAGAGTTGGAAGAGACCTTAAGAAATAAAATGTCAGAACATAAAACACAGAATCTTGGGGCTGAAAGAGGCCTTAGGACATTGAATGTTGAAACATAAAACATAGACTATTAGAACTGGAAAGGACCTTGAAACACAATGCTATACTTAGTTAAAAGGAATCTTCAAAATCATGTAGTCTAACCGCTTTCATTTTATAGATAACAAAATGGACCCTGAGAGTCCAGACTTCCCTAAATGATCGGGATTAATGCTAAAACTGGAATAGTGACCTTATAACTTCCATACCAGTGTCCTTTCTCTCATTTCTTTCACAACCAACATTTTGAATAAAACTATACAATAGCAAGCTCCTCTTTCCTCCCCCTTTTCACCAGCAATAACTGAGCACTTAAAGCTATATCTCTAGTGAAACTGTAACTTCCCTGACTTCCTTCCAGCAAATACAATGGCCTTCTTCAGTTCTCATTCCTCCTGATCTTTAAGACATATTGTATCTCCTCAACTTGAATGAATGCTTCTTCTGACCAAGGACCATGACTAATACAACCATGACTAATATGAAGATTACAGGATCATATAATTAGTCCTTTAAAGAATCACAGGGATCAGATTGCAAACTCCTCTTTTTATAGATTAGGGGACTGGATTTGGATCTGCTGGAAATCTTAGTGACTATGCAGCCTAATGTTTCCAAGAAGTCTTTATAATGAACCTCTCAGCCCCTTCATCAGCTCCTCCACACTTATGAGAAGGTTGAAAGGTTACTTGAATTTTATGCTCATATAATTTCTGATTAAATCCAGTAAAATACATAATATGATTCAATATTTAAAAAATGATCATTGTTGAATCATACCAATACTGTGTGACTCCATTTGATGTTTTCTTAGTAAAGTTATTAGAGTTGTTTGCCATTTCCTCTTCCACCTCATTTTATGGAAACTAAGGCAAACAGGATTAGGTAACTTGCCTAGGATCACATAGCTAACAAGTGTCTAAGACTGAATTTGAACTCAAGTCCTTCTAAATCCAGGGTCAGTGCTCCATCCTGCCACCTAGTTGCACTTTAAAAATAATAATAAAAATAAACAAGCGTACCTTGACAGCCAGAATAATGTAGCCAGATGACTAATAGTATAATGCCCAGATTCTTAAATGACCCTATAGAGGGACTCATAAGTGAATGTGAAGGTCATGATTTATTAACAGGAAATACTTGATTTGCATATTTTATTTACCTATATACCCAGAGTAGTGTAAAAATTTTTCAAGCAAAAAGGAGTCAAAAATAGAAAAAGTTTTAAGAAGTTTTGGTTGAGTGGATAGATCGATTACTGGGCCTGGAGCTCTGAGTTCACATGCAGCCTCATATGTTTTTTAAAATTTATTTTTATTAATTTTATAATTATAACTTTTTTTGACAGTACATATGCATGGGTAATTTTTTACAACATTATCCTTTGTACTCTCTTCTGTTCTGAATTTTCCCCTCCTTCCCTCCACCCTCTCCCCTAGATGGCAGGCGATTCCCATACATGTTAAATATGTTATAGTATATCCTAGATACAATATATGTGTGCAGAACCAAAATTTTTTGTTGCACAGGAAGAATTGGATTCAGAAGGTAAAAATAATCTGTGAAGAAAAACAAAAATGCAAACAGTTTACACTCATTTCCCAATGTTCCTTCTCTGGGTGTAGCTGATTCTGTCCATCATTGATCAACTGGATCTGAATTAAATCTTCTCTTTGTTGAAGATATCCACTTCCATCAGAATACATCCTCATACAGAATTGTTGTTGAAGTATATAATGATCTCCTGGTTCTGCTCATTTAACTCAGCATCAGTTCATATAAGTCTCTCCAAACCTCTCTATATTCATCCTGCTGGTCATTTCTTACAGAACAATAATATTCCATAACCTTCATATACCATAATTTACCCAACCATTCTCCAATTGATGGGCATCCATTCATTTTCCAGTTTCTAGCCACTACAAAAAGGGCTGCCCCAAACATTTTGGAACACAAAGGCTGCCTCATATATTTAAAGGCTGTGTGATTCTGTGCAAGTCACATAAGGTGAGGTACTGTTTGCCTCAGTTTCCTCAACTGTAATATAAGGATAATAATAGCACCTACTTCTGAGAGTTGTTAGAAGGATAACATGAGATACTATTTTTAAATATAAGTGACATAATTAAATGATATGATATTCTATCACATATCATTATTTTCCAAATTTATGTAAGATATTCTTATAATTAATAGAATGCAAATTCACTTAAAAGCATGGCCTTTACTGAATTCACAGTAAATGTTTAGCATCTTATATTTTTTTCCATTAACATTACGTGATACAGTAGTTTCATATTCCTGTGGGATAAGGCTAGAAGGGGATTAGAATCCTTGATTTTTTTTTTACATTGGAAAATTTTCTCATGACCAAAAATGTTAGGAATCACTGATTTAGATTTCATAGTTGCAGATGAGGAAAAATGAAAGGAAGATAAGTTATAGGATCACAGAGAGATAGGTATTTCAGCAGTTATCTAGATCAAATATTAGAATTTCAAAGGATCATAGGCTCAGATTCAGAACAAGGAGGAAGCTTGGAAGTTTTATAGCCTGGTACTATGATTTTACAAGTGAAAAACTGAGGTCAAGAAATAATGAGTGACTTTTCTAGGATCATACAGCTAGTATGAGACAGAACCATGTGGGCTTTTCTAAAAAGTTCACCCAGTCTTCTGTGAAGACCATCAATGAGAGGTCTCCCAAGAAAAGTAGTTATAGTACTCATGGTTTTTGTTTGTTTGTTTGTTTGTTAGTCTGTTTTTGGCGGCAATAATGATTAAGTATAAGCCAAAATTTGCCTTTCCAAAATATCTATCCCTTGTTCTTACCTATTCTGCCATCTGGGTCCATGCAAAACAAATTTATCCCTCTTTCACACAATAATTCTTTTTTAAAATTTTGATAATAGCTTTTTCTTTTCAAAATACATGCCAAAATAGTTTTCTTTTTTCATATTTTATTTTTAATTAATTATTCATTTGTTTATTCTAAATCAAATTAGTCATAAAAATCATTAAATCAATAATTTAATCCAAGAAAATTACAATAATGAGACAACATAGTTATGGGATGTAACCAAAGCAGCTCTTTTTATTATTATTATTATTGTGGCTTTTTATTTACAAGATATATATACATGGGTAACTTTTCAGCATTGACCCTTGCAAAGCCTTCTGTTCCAACTTTTTCCCTCCTTCCCCCTACTCCCTCCCCTAGATGGCAGATAGATCCATACATGTTAAATATGTTAAAGTATATGTTAAATACATTTATTTTGCTGCAGAAGAAAAATTGGTCTTAGACATAAGGTAAAAATAACCTGAGAAGGAAATCAAAAATGCAAGTGGACAAAAACAGAGGGAGTGGAAACAAAGATAGTTTTCAACATTAACTTTTATAAAACCTTGCATTCCAAAATTTTCTCCCTTTTTCCTCCCCACCCCCTCCTTCATACAGCCAATGTAGGTTAAATATGTGCAATTCTTCTAACTGTATCTCCACATTTATTTGCTTCCCAAGAAAAATCAGATCAAAAAGTGGAAAAAATGAGAAAGAAAAAATCAAGGAAGAAATAATTTTCAAAAAGTGAAAATGTTATGTTGTGATCCACATTTAACCCCCTTGATTTTTTTCTGGTTGCAGATGACTCTATCACAAGTCTATTGGAACTGCCTGAATCATCTCATTGTTGAAAAGAGACAAGTCCATCACAGTTAATTATCACATAATCTTGTTGCTTTGTATAATGTTCTCTTGGTTCTACTCTTTTCATTTCACTTAGCATCAGTTCATGTAATTCTCTCCAGGCCTTTCTGAAATCATTCTGCTAATTATTTTTAGAGCAATAATATTCCATTACATTCATATATCATAACTTATTCAGCCATTCTCTGTTGTGATATGGGAGATACCTGTTAGTGGCTTCTGGGGATCTAACTCAGATCTGTAGAATAGATCTCTTAATGCAAGAGCATGATGATGATTCAAGGAGACTGAGAGGCAATTGCTGTTCTCTGATCTCTCTACTGAGAGGCAATTGCATTGTCTGACCTCTTTCTTCTTTCCTCTGCCTCCAATTCATTTCATTCCTAGTCCACAAGCAACATCTGTGTCAGTAAAGGCTGCTTTGCAATTCCTTCAGATGTTATGATTCCCAGCTGTGGAGGCCCTCAGAGAATTGACTTGCCCCTTCACCTAGGCAAGATCCTTAACAATTCTCCAACTGATGGACATCCATACAGAGTCCAGTTCCTTGTCACTACAAAAAGGGCTGCTACAAACATTTTTGCACATGTGAGTGCTTTTCCTTGGGAAAACTCCTTGGGATACAGACCCAATAAAAAACACTTCTTCAAAGGGTATACATTGATAGCCCTTTGGACATCATTCCAAATTGCTTTCCAGAATGGTTGCATCATTTCACAATTCCACCAACAATATTCTGGTGTTCCAGGTTTCCCACATCTCCTCCAATATTTATCTTTTCCTATCATCTTAGCCAATCTGAGAGGGGTGGAGTGGTACTTCAGAGTTGTCTTAATTTGTATTTCTTTAATCAATAATGATTTAGAGCATTTTTTCCACATGACTAAAAATGACTTTAATTTCTTCATCTGAAAATTTTCTGTTCATATTCTTTGACCATTTACCAATTGGAGAAAGGCTTGTACTCCTATAAATTTGAGTCAATTCTCTATCTATTTAAAAATGAGACTTTTATCAGAACCTTTAGATGTAGAACGTTTTCCCAGTATTCTGCTTTCCTTCTAATCTTGACTGCATTGGTTTTATTTGTATAAAAATAAAATTTAATATCATAAAAATAATACATTTTACATTTCATAATGTACTCCAGTTTTTCTTTGGCAACAAATTCATTTCTTCTCCACAGATCTGGGAGGCAGACAATCCTTTGTTCTCCTAAATTGCTCATAATATCATCCTTTATGTCTAAATGATAAACTCATTTTAACTTTATCTTGATATAGGCTATTGTTTGTTAATGCCTAGTTTCTGCCATACTATTTTCTAATTTCCCCAGCAATTTTTGTCAAATAGTGAGTTCTAATACCAGAAGCAGAAGTTTTTGGGTTTATCAAATACTAGATTACTATAGTCATTGACTTTTATGTCTTATGAAGTTAACCTATTTTGCTGAACAACTATTCTATTTCTCAGCCACAAAAATGGTTTTGAAGACCACTGCTTTATAATATAGTTTTAGGTCTGGTATAGTTAAGCCACCTTTGCATTTTTTTTCAATTTCCTTGAAATTCTTGACCTTTTGTTCTTCCAAATGAATTGTTATTATTTTTTTCAGCTCTGTAAAAGAAATTTATCGGAGTTTGATTGGTAATTTAGACTGTGTTGTCATTTTTATTATATTAGCTCAGCCTATCCATGAACAGTTGATATTTTTTCCAATTAATTAGATCTGACTTTTTTGTGTGGAAAGTATTGGGTAATTGTGTTCATATAGTTCCTGACTTTGCTTTGGCAGGTAGACTCTGAAATATTTTATATTGTCTACACTTTTAAATGGAATTTATCTTTCTATTACTTGTTGCTGAGCTTTTTTAGTAATTTATAAAAATACTAATGATTTATGTGTATTTATTTTGTATCCTGCATTTTTGCTAAAGTTGTGAATTGTCTTTAGTAGTTTTTAGTGGATTCTTTAGGATTCTCTAAGTATACCATCATATCATCTGCAAGGAGTAATAATTTGGTTTCCTCTTTACCTGCTCTAATTCCTACAACATTTTTTTTTTCTTATCTTATTGCTAAAGCTCACATTTCTAATACAATATTGAATAGTAATGGTGATAATGGGTAACTTTGTATTATCCTTATCTTATTGGAAAGACTTCTAGTTTATCCCCAATACATATAATGCTTGCTGATGGTTTTAGATAACATCATTTTAAGGAAAACTCCATTTGTTCCTATGCTTTCTAATTTTTTAATAGTATTGGGTGTTGCATTTTTATCAAATGCTTTTTCTGCATTTATTGATATAATCATATGACTTCTGATAGTTAGTTATTGGTATAGTCAATTATGTTAATAGTTTTCCTAATATTGAACTAGCCCTGAATTCCTGCTATACTAATTGGTCATAGTGTATTATCTTGGTAATAGCTTGTTGTAATTTCTTTACTAATATTTTCCTTGAGATTTTGTATCAATAATCATTAAATAAATTGATATATAAATTTTTCTGTTTTGACTGTACTTATCAGGAATTTTGTAGGATTCCTTCTTTTCCTAGTTTTCCAAATAGTTAGAATAATATTGGAATTAGTTATTTAAATGTTCAGTAGAAATCACTTGTAAATCCATCTGGCCTTAGAGATTTTTTTCTTAGGGAACTCATTAATTGCTTGCTCAATTTCTTTTTCTAAAATGGGACTATTTAAATAATTTATTTCCTCCTCTGTTCATCTGGGAAATATATATTTTTGTAAATATTCATCCATTTCACTTAGATTATCAGATTTAATGGCATGCAGTTGGGCAAAGTAGCTCCTAATTATTATTTTAATTTCCTCTTAATAGGTGGTAAGTTCACCCTTTTCATTTTTGATACTGTCAATTTGATTTTCTTTTTTTCCCTTCATTTGATATATCTTTCCTTTTTACTAATCTAATTGACTAAAGTTTTATCTATTTGGTTGTTTGTTTTTCATAAAACCAACTCTTTGTTTGTTTGTTTTTATTATTAGTTCTGTCCCCCAGTATATGGTCAATTTTTGTGTAGTTTCTATGTACCACCAAGAAAAAAAAAATATATATATATATATATATAGTCCTTTCTGTCCCATATATATATATATATATATATATATATATATATATATATATATATATATATATATATATATATATATATATATATATATATATATAGTGCTTTCTGTCCCCATTTAATTTTCTCCAAAGGTCTATCACGCCTAAATTTTCTAAATTTTCTAAAATTTAATTTTTCTAAATTACCTCCTTCACTTTTTTTTTGGTTTAGTTTGTAGTTTGATTTATCTAGTTCTTATAGAGGGAGGTTTGATTATGGGTCCTCTATATTTGGATTGTTTCTTTCTGGCTACTTGCAGCATGTTGTCCTTGAGTCGATAATTCTGGAATTTAGCTACAATATTCCTTTGAGTTTTCATTTTGAAGTCTCTTTCAGGGGGTGATAGATAGATTCTTTCTATGAATATTTTGCCTTCTCATTCTAGAATACCAGGACAGTTTTCCTTGATGATTTCTTGAAAGATGTTGTCCAGGCTCTTTTTTTTTTTTTTTTTTTTCATCATGGTTTTCAGGTAGTGCAGTAATTCTTAGATTGTATTCCATGAATCTATTTTCTAAGCCAGTTGTTTCCAATGAAGATTTTACATTTTCTTTTCTTCTCTTCATTTTTGTGGTTTTATTTGTTGTTTGTTTGGAGTTTTATGCTGCCTTGTGGCCAGTGCTGCCAGTTTCCTTCCCCTGTTGGGTGGGCTTGGCCAAGTCCTCCTTGCTATGCTGGGGTTCACATACTCATTATTTGCCTTCTGTAGTTGTGTTGGAGGTCTCACAGCTAATCAGCTGATCCACTGTCTTCTGATGCAAGATAGAGTAGCCAACACTGCTTTACAGAGCTAAGAGTCTCCCATTATATTCCCTGCTTGGGGCTTCTCCACCCTGGATCTCCCTGAGTTGCACCCTGCAGTGGGTCACATCTCCTCCTTCCCAATTGAGACAAATCTTTCCTGAAGTTCTTCCACTATACCTTTTGCTGGAAATTTGTTACACTCCAAATATTTGTGGGCTCTGTAGCTCCAAAGTCCATTCAGAGCTTGATCTGATGCTGATTCCAAGGAAATCGAGGAAGAGTTCGGATTCAGTCCTATCTACTCTCCACCTATCTAGCTTTCACCTAGCTATCTCTGCTATAATAATAATAATAATAATTGATTATGATGATTATAATAATTATTATCACTAATCGCAATTAAAACACTGAGATGTTTATTTTCTTTTTTTTAACTATAGTTTTTTAAAATTTATTTAATAGTTTTTATTTACCAGATATATGTGTAAGTTTATTGCATATTACATATTACAGACAATTACCAAACCTTTTGTTCTAATTTTTCCCCTCCTTCCCCCCCCCCAGATGGCAAGTTGACCAATACATGTTAAATATGTTAAAGTATAAATTAAATACAATATATATATATACATGTCCAGACAGTTGTTTTGCTGTACAAAAAGAATCAGACTTTGAAATAGTGTGCAATTAGCCTGTGAAGGAAATCCAAAATGCAGGTGGACCAAAATAGAAGGATTGAGAATTCTATGTAGTAGTTCATAGTCATCCCCCAGAGTTCTTTTGCTGAGTGTAGCTGGTTCAGTTCATTACTATTTTATTGGAACTGATTTGGTTCATTTCTTTGTTGAAAATGGCCACATCCATCAGAATTGATCATCATACAGTATTGTTGTTGAAGTATACAATGATCTCCTGGTCCTGCTCATTTCACTCAGCATCAGTTCATGTAAGTCTTCCAGGCCTTTCTGAAATCATCCTGTTGGTTCTTACAGACCAATAATATTCCATAATATCCACATACTATAATTTATTCAGGCATTCTCCAATTGATGGTCATTCATTTAGTTTCTAGTTTCTGGCCACTACTAAAAGGGCTGCCACAACCATTCTTGCACATGCATGTCCCTTTCCCTTCTGTAAGCTCTCTTTGGGATATAAGCCCAGTAGTAACACTGCTGGATCAAACAGTATGTACAGTTTGACAACTTTTTGAGCATAGTTCCAAATTGCTGAGATGTTTATTTTCTTAACAATTACCCAGTGAGTTAGGATAAATATCACAATTTCTGTTTCACAAATAATATAAATGAAGATTGGAGAAAATGAATAACTTACCTATAGGCAAGCAGGGAACATGTAACAGAAATGAGATTTAAACTCAGGTTTCTGACTTCAGGCCAGTGCTCTTTCCACTATTCCTATGTTTCCTCACTATCAGCAACCATCCCAGTCAAGACAAGACATGCCCCAAGCAAGGTTTGGAATTTGTATCTCTTATGTTTTATTGTCCAATTCAATTTGACAACATACGTGTTACTGTCTCACCAAATCTTGTGCCTTAGAATTCCCTGGCTTCGTATAATACTTGATCAGTTGACACATCTTATATTTATCCTTTCCTCCTCTCTCCTCTCTGATAACAGTAGTTCCTTTTCACCAAAACAAAACAAAACACTTGTTTTATGTCAAGAAGCTTTATTAAGCATTTGCTGTTTGCCAAACACTGTACTAGACACTTAAGAGTATAAATATAAATTTAAAAAAAAGATAGTTTCTGCCCTCAGGGAGCTGACATTCTGTTGGAGAACACTTTAAAGGAATCTGAAGAGGTGAAGGTGAGAGAAATGAAGATAGTAGAGAAAATCCAGTGAGAATGGATCCAGAAGATGAATATACATATGTTGTACATACTTCTTTTTTTGCATATGTATACAAGTTGTCTCTCCTTATAGAATTTAAATTCTTTGAGGTTTGAGAGTATTTCATTTTTGCCTTTATATGCTCAGTGCCTAGCACTATGCTTGTTTCTTAATACATGTGCTTTGATTGATTGATTTATTCCTTCATTGTAACACCTAACATATACTTAATGATCAACTTATAACAAATCATTTCCCTCCTCCCTCTGATGTCATGGAAGGAATGAAACATACATACACACACACACACACACACACATATACACACACACACACACACACACACACACACACACACACACACACTTTTAAAAACATATTTTAATGTATGCTTATTTATAGTCCACTATTCGGCCCTGGAAAATAGTTGACATGTTTGTATCTAATCCTAACTTTATGAGGCCAGGTTTACAAATATGACCTTCTTTATGATCTGTTAACCACTATGAGATAAGTTCTCAGCAGCAGATACCTCTGGTAATGTAACACTCTAAGGAGCTTTCCCCCAAGCCTTTCCTATCACTCAAAGACCAGCAGTGCCTACCCAAGGGACCCAAGGACACAGAAGGCCAGTTGTAACTCCCTTGAACCATTGTCAGAGTTGATTACCCAAAGGAAAATGAACATGCTCACACAAAATGTCACACTTGAAAGGAACAACAGACACTGCAGAGCTGAGGCTCCTATCTTTGTATGGGATATTTCTATATAGTTATAGTATCCATGGGGCAGTTATTCCACAAAGAAAATGCTTTTCACCAATACTCTGAAATTCTGGAACAATTTTATAATAGCAGCAACTTTACAGATTTAGAAGAAAAGTGATTACAGAGGGTTGCACAAAGTCATTTGCAACCCAATGTAACTTCTTCCCTAAGTCCATGGAGCTTCTCCACAACATAACTATAGACTTTATCTTTTATGATTTTAAAGGTCCCAAGCTAATGTCAGGCTCTGAGAGAGGAGGTAGGTGATTGTGGAAGACATGTAAAGAATTTTTTCTTGACAAAGCAGGATGTTTGTCAATCCTTCCTGGAAAGAGTAAGTGCCCTCCAA
Source organism: Sminthopsis crassicaudata (assembly GCF_048593235.1). Lineage (NCBI taxonomy): Eukaryota > Metazoa > Chordata > Mammalia > Dasyuromorphia > Dasyuridae > Sminthopsis > Sminthopsis crassicaudata. The sequence goes on from NC_133617.1 coordinate 95,903,030, forward strand.
AGACTGAGTGGTACTTAGACAAGCACTGATGCATTTTTATCTTTCAAAACAGATTCAAGAGACTGAATCAATCACTTCCAATCCAACCCTCTCCATAAACTGCTTTCTCAGGAGAATATTGAGGGACATGATGGTTTATTTTTATCATTATTAGCATGAAAGTTCCTTCTCTCTTCTTGGTGGAAAGACACCAGACAAGTAGATATAGTAGGTATGGGAATTATAAAGTGACTCCTAAAGATGCCTAAAGTGACCTCGGTCACTTATAGTAGAATGACAGTTGCAGAAACCTTTCACTGAAACTCTGAGAACTTTGAAATATCTGTATATGTTTATATATTTATTCATACACAGGTAATGCACATATATGCATTGTGGTATGTTTGTGTGTCTATAGACATATATGTGCATATATATATATACACATATATATGTATATACATATGTATATACATATATATGTGTATATATACACATAGAGATATTGGGAAAGAGAGGGAGGGAGAAAAAGTGAAGGGGAGAGAGACAGACAGAGACAGAGAGTTAGAGACAGAGAGAAAGAGAGAAGGAGGAAGGAAGACAGGGAAGGAGGGAGAGAGACAGGCAGAGAACAAGAAGAGAACTTAAATTTAATCACTTAATCTACACATCTCATTTTAAAGATGAAAAAACTGAGTCCCACTGAAGGGAAATTACTTGGAAAGATTTGCAAAACTTAAACTCATAAAACTTCTTTTTGAGAGACACTGTGTTATAGTAACATTGAATTCAACAAGAGTTTATTAAGTATTTACCAGAAGATGTTGGAGAAGAGGAGGATTAAGAGGAAGAACAGGAGAAGAT